>NW_025796728.1:10476078-10776078 GCF_021613505.1 Equus quagga | reverse complement strand
CGTTTGCCGAAGGAGGAAGGGGAATAGAGATGATTTCCTGTCTCTCTGAAGCAAATTTCAAGTATAAAGATGTGTTTTGAACCCAGTAAGCAGAAAGGGACTTTTCAGGTGCTCAGTTCACAGTCTTTCCTCATCAATATTTGGGTGTTTTGCATTATAATTAATATCATTCACCACAAGGGATCTTGACATGAGTTGAAAGACTTTAACTCTTTTAAATAATCGATTGAACAATTACTCATTGATCCCATTTTATGAGCATGCAGAGCAAAAAGCTTCATTTCCTGCAGTTCTCACAACACCAAATAATTGAGCTCTTTAGAGGTACTTTGGTGAGAGACAAGAGAAACATTTGTGTAAGAGTGCTTGTGGCAGAGTATTGTCCGTAAGTACACCCTCCAAGCACTGTGGGGCCACAGACCTATGATACAGAGCCCCCTATTAGAAGTGCTTGTGAAAGGCATTTGTCTGTTTTGCACAATCTTTGTTTTCTAAGAAAAAAGAATCTACTTTTACCTCCGCAGAGAGAGAGGCCATGATTAAGATGCAACAGAACAGAGGGTTAAGAGCACGGACTTTGATCCAGACCACCTGGGTTCAAATCTCAACTTTGTCACTTAAATGCTGTATGACCTTGAGCAAGTTATTTAACCTCTCTTTGCCTTAATTTCTTCAACCTATAAATTGAGGTGATAAGGGTACTTATCTCTTAGTGTTGTGAGATAAAATGAATTAACTAATGCATGCTAAGTGCTTAAAATAGTGTCTGGCACATAATTGTACTATTATTATTAGTCCCTTCCCCAACTCCTATCCCAACATTGGGCAGTGGTTGTATGAGCTATGACTGCCCTAAAGCAACTGAAAAAAGATAGCAGATAGATATCTTTTCGTGTGAGTCAAGGAAGCCTCTCCCCAAATGCACACAGCTAGAAGCTAGACTTAGAAATGGTAAACAACCCTTTCAGAACCCTAGTCCATATGTCTCCCTAGAGAATTGACTTCCTTTGCAAACATGAATTTCATGTCAGGGGAAAATAAACATTTAAAGGCAGCTGGAAAGAATCAAGGCTCCATATAAGGATATAAACTGATGCCTGTCTTTACCAGATGCCAAATCCCTGAAAGGACTATCTCTGAAAAAATGTTTAAACTACACAAAACAAATTGTCAGTTGCAGGGGGTGGAGAAGAGAAGATTTTTTTTTTTTTTTTAAAGATTTTACTTTTTGCTTTTTCTCCCCAAAGCCCCCCGGTACATAGTTGTGTATTCTTCATTGTGGGTTCTTCTAGTTGTGGCATGTGGGACGCTGCCTCAGCGTGGTCTGATGAGCAGTGCCATGTCCGCGCCCAGGATTCGAACTAACGAAACACTGGGCCGCCTGCAGCGGAGCGCGCGAACTTAACCACTCGGCCACGGGGCCAGCCCCAAGAAGAGAAGATTTTTAAGTCACCATCCTTTATTCAGCATTGCAGAGAGAGGGGCAGGCTATGGTTTATACTAAAAACGGACTAAAATAAAAAGCAGAGCGCACTACCGCGGGCAAAGGAGACCTTGTCTTATTCCCAGTTCCATCACTGATGAGCTCAGTGATGTGACCTTGGGTGAAACCCTCCACCTCTGGGGGCTTCAGTTTCCTCAGCTATAAAATGAGACAGTTGAACCAGTTGATCTCTAAGATTTCTTACAGCTCAGACATCCTGTGGTTTTATGAAATAAAATAGATGTTAGATGTTGTACCCAGCAGGCAACGGAAACCAACTCTGGAAATTTAAGCAGGAAATGGATCTTTTTGCAGGATATTACTGGTAGCTCACAGAATCAAAGGGAAGGCTTGAGGACCAGGCTCAGAACCAAGGCAGTTTGGTGGGAATAGGGGTGTACTGGAGTGTCTAGAAGCAGGAAGAACGCAACTCTGCTGCTGGAATGAATAACCCCCAATCATTTTTTCCACCCCCATGTCACTGTACCCATAAATCACAGTCCTAAGATAGAGGGTCAAATTGGTCTAGCTCAAGTCACATGTCACCCCTGGTCTGGTGGGCAAGAACCTGATTTACTGTCCTACCAAGACATCATTCAATGGGCGAGAGGTGATTCCCTACAATGAGACTGGCATAAGGTTGTGAAAGAAAAGTAATGACTACTGTGCCACTCTTCACTACAAATGCTGTGTTTGCCTTCATGGTATCACATACTGGTATCACTATTCTGTGAAAATAGATGGACTATTTCTACAGTTCGTCTGAAAACAGACATATCTTTGGAGGGGGATAATGGCCCCATGACAACATTGTGGACATCCATCACAAAATGTTGGGCAATGACACATGCTTGAAGAATATCTTTAGCACGCCTCAAGAGATTGTCCTGAGGAAAAAAACAAGCTCGTGCTTTAAGTCAGTTTCTCTCTGCACATCTCCTTGGAATTGAGGAAGAACATTCACAGATGCACCTAACAGTCATTTTCCTCTTCTTCCACGTTTGGAAAGCCTTGTTTTTATTCTAATGGTCAATTCCCCTCCCCACCTTAAGAACTAGACAAATCTTTTTTTCTTTTCCTTTTCTTTTCTTTTTTTTTTTTTTTTTTTTGCTGGGGAAGATTCACCCTGAGCTAACATCTGTGCCAATCTTCCTCTGTTTTGTATGTGGGTCGCCACCACAGCATGGCTGCCAACAAGTGGAGTAGGTCCACAGCCAGGAACAGAACTCAGGCCTCCAAAGTGGAGCAGTGCACCAAACTTAACCACTAGCCTACAGGGCCAGCCCCAGAACAAGACAAATCTTGATCCTTCTAAACTAGTCATGATGGTCCCATTTCCCCTGTCATTGCTGGTTTAAGGGTGGGTCTGTGATCCAATTCTAGATGCTCTGGCATGAGGGAAAATCTACTGGAGTAGGGGTGGGGGGCTTCTTGTAAAGGTTTCTTTACTCTTAAAAAGGACATTGTGGTGTAAGGATATGATGATTGTTGGTGCCATTGTACCACCATTTAATACAATCTCTCTTGAAATCGTGCGAGGGGAAGCCTGAAGACAAAAGTCAAGAAATTGAAGGTGGCAGAGAGGAAAGGGAGGAAAGAACCTGGGTGCTTGATGAAGTGAGTTCTTGAATTAGCCAACCCTGGAAGCACTCTATTGAGAATTTCTGCTAGGTAAGATAAGAAATCTTCTTATCATTTAAGTCATTTTGAATTGAGCCTGCTGTTATTTGCAGATGAGAGTATCTTATTTGATAACCCACAAAACAATATTCTTCCAGTAAGTAGCAGTGTTATCTCCATACTTTCCTCTGGTAACAGAACAGCCTTAACTCTCAGGGGGAAAATAACTCATCCAGAGGATTTTGTGAAGTATGATTTTTTGCTAAGATGTTCTGTTTTCTGCCTGCTCATACATGCACACTTCATCTTGTGCTTCAAATCACAGACACTTCTAGACCACTCTGTCTTTACTAAAGTACATGATTCTCAGTTCACAGAGGATATTTTTTAATGTATCTTTTAGTTGTCGTACTTCTCAGTTAATCTGATAATATATCTTATTTAGATTTTTTAAATGTCAGAACTTCTTTCCACTTATTATCCTAAGATCACAACCCATCAGAATAGCACAAATAGGTGAAGGTGGTTAAGAAAGATGTAGACAGGGGTCGGCCTGGTGGCACAGCAGTTAAGTTCACATGTTCCGCTTCTCAGCAGCCCGGGGTTTGCCAGTTCGGATTCTGGGTGTGGACATGGCACTGCTTGGCAAAAGTCATGCTATGGTAGGCATCCCACATATAAAGTAGAGGAAGATGGGCATGGATGTTAGCTCAGGGCCAGTCTTCCTCAGCAAAAAGAAGAGGATTGGCAGTAGTTAGTTAGCTCAGGGCTAATCTACCTCAAAAAAAAAAAAAAGATGTAGACAGAAAAGAAAAGTAAAATAAATAGAGAGGGAAAGAAGTAAGCTCAAACTATGAAAATAAACTGTGTCAGAAAATTCTGTCCAAGTCTTTATTCCACATGTCTTACATGAATGGAAAGGAATATAGTTGGAAGAGAGAAAGAGAGATAGAGAGACAGACAGACAGAAGCTATCTACTGACAGAGGGAGAAAGAAAGACACAATTCATACAATATTTGCCTTTTGTAAAATTTGATTGTAATAAATATTGAGCAGGTACAAAAGTGTATTCTAAGATATATGGAGGAGATGATGTCAAGATGGTGGCATAGACAGAATCTGAACTCACCTCCTCTCAAGGACACAACAAATTTACAACTACTCTTGGAAAAATTACCCCTGACAGAGAACTGAAAACTGGATAAAAAGAACCCCCACAACAAAGGACAGTGCTGACTGAGGTGGAAGAGGCAGAAATTCCTTTCTGGAGAGAAAAATGCCACCTTTGCAAGCTGCAGTGCTTCATGGCTGGCTGGAAGCAATCCTAAGGTATGACGCGTTCCCTGGAAAGCAGGGGATCTGAGTGGGGGAGCATTACTGCTATAAGCAGCTTGTGGACTCAGCACAACCGAGACAAGTGTCATAATATCTGGCTTTGCTGGCTACTAACAACAATAGGGAGTACTCCCAGAAAAGCTATGGGACATAAGGGGGAAAAAAGCCTGCTCTTAAAGGACCCACACACAAATTCACAGAATTTGTATCAGAAAGCAACCTAAAATCACCAGAAAGAAAGGTGCACAGTCCTTTGGTGAAAAGAGACTCACCTGATGGGCTCTGGGTACTTCTCAGTGAGAGGTGAGACTGCTCCAGGGACGGAGACATTGGTGGCAGCCATTATTGTGACCTAGTACAGGAGTGCTGACATAGACACTGGCAGGCCATTGGAGTTCTTCCCCTGGTCTGTTAGCCCAGGGTCTGCCCCACCCACTAGAGCACCAATTTAATCCATCTCAGCCAGGGCAGGCAGCCTACCCTAGGGACTGGCCACACCCAACAGCAAGCCCTAAGACAATTTGTGGGCCTGCACAGGCTGGGTGCCTGGAACCTCTGCAGTCAGGGTGAGTAGGTCCGCCTCTGCAGGGTAGAGCATGCACAAGGAGCAGGTGGAGTGTGGGGGCATTGGTGGAGTGTGTGGTGCCTCTGCAATGGGGTGACTGGGTCCACTTCAGTGGGCTGGACATGTGCGTGAGGCAGGACTGTGTTGATGGGGTGTATGGCCCTGTGAGTGGTGGGGCTTGTCAGTTGCAGCAGATTTGTGCTTCCCAAACAGCCACATAGGGGACCAGCCCCACCTTCCAAAGCCTAAAGCAAATGGGTGCTCCCATGCCTGAGCCTGGCCCCACCCAGCTGAAACCCTGAGAGAGTTGACAACAGCCTTGTAGGCCAGAGGCCTACAGTAATTGTAAGCCCCTGAGCCTAGCAACCAGCCACACTGGGGGCCTACTCACTTAACAGAAAAAGTGTAATGGGAATGTGCTATTAGACCTTGCAGCCAACTGTGCTGGGGCTCCCCACACCTGATAAAGTGACTGAAGGGTCCATAGCAGCCACAGGGAGTGGAGTATTACAACCAGCCGGCCAGGGGGACAGCCTAGTCTCCCTGGGCACCTGTAGCAAGAGCAACCCTGCCACAACAGAAGGACACATGTAGCCCACACAGGGGAATTCCTGGAATATTTGGAACTGGTGACAAGAAGGAAGCACACTGCTGGGCCTTATAAGGCCACTTCTTCAAGATAAGGAGACATAGCTGACCTACCTCATACATATATATAAACACAGAGAAGGAGGCAAAATGAGAAGACAAAGGAATACGTTCCAAGTAAGGGAACAGGGCAAAACCCCAGAAAAAGAACTAAATGAAGCAGAAATAAACAATCTACCTGACAAAGAGTTCAAACAAAAAGTCATAAGGATGCTGACTGATCTTGGGAGTAGAATGGATGAACTCAGTGAGAACTTCAAAGAATTGGAAAAGATAAAAAAGAACCAATCAGAAATGAAGAATACAATACCAGAAACGAAAAATTCATTAGAGGGACTCAATAGCAGAGTAGATGATACAGAAGAACAGATCAGCGAGCTGGATAAAAGACTAGAGGAAATCACCCAAGCTGAACACAGAAAAGAAAAAAGAATTAAAAAGAATGAGGACAGTCTAAGGGACAATATCAAGCACACTAACATCCATATTATATGTGTCCCAGAAGGAGAAGAGAGACACAAAGGAGCAGAGAATCTATTTTAAGAAATAATAGCTGAACATTTTCCTAACCTAAGGAAGGAAACAGACATGCAGGTACGAGAAGCACAGAGAGTACCAAACAAGACAAACCAAAAGAGGCCCACACCAAGACACATTATAATTAAAATGTCAGCAATTAAAGACAAAGAGAGAATCCTAAAAACCACAAGAGAAAGTCAATAAGTTACATACAAAGGAAACCCCATAAGGCTATCAGCTGACTTCTCAGCAGAAACCTTGCAGGCTAGAAGGGAGTGGCATATTTAAAGTGCTGAAAGGAAAAAAACCCACAGTCAAGAATACTCTACCCAGCAAGGTTATCATTCAGAATGAAAGGAGAGATAAAGAGTTTCCAAGACAAGCAAAAATGAAAGGAGTTTATCACCAAGAAACTAGCCTTACAAGAAATGCTAAAGGGACTTATTTGAGTGGGAAAGAGAAGACCACAGATAGGAACAAGAAAATCATCAAAAAACAAAAAGAGAGCAGTAAAATCACTGATAAAGGCAAATATATAGTAAAGGCAGAAGATCAACCACCTATGAAGGTCAAAAGACAAAAGTACTAAAATTATCTATTTCCATGATAAGAGGGTAACAGATATACACACACACACACAAAAGAGGTTAGATATGATATCAAAAACATAAAATGTGGGAGGAGGGAATTAAAAGCATAGAGCTTTTAGCAAGAGTTCAAACTAAAGAGACCATCAACTTAATATAGATTGCTATATATGTAGGTTATTATATCTGAATGTCATGGTAATCACAAATCAGAAATCTATAATAAATACACAAAAAATTAAGAGAAAAGAACCAAACATACTATTAAAGAAAGCCATCAAACCACAAAGGAGGAGAGCAAGAGAAGAAAGGAACAGAGAAGAACTACTAAAACACCTAGAAAAAAGGCAACAAAGTAGCAATAAGTACATACTTATCAATAGCTACTTCAAATGTCAATAGACTAAATGCTCCAATCAAAAGGGATATGGTGGCTGATTGGATTTTAAAAAGCAAGACCCATATATATGCTGCATACAAGAGACACACTTCAGACCTAAAGACACTCACAAACTGAAAGTGAAGGGATGGAAAAAGATACTCCATGCAAATAGCAATGATAAAAAAGCTGGGGTAATAATACTTATATCAGACAAAATAGACTTTAAAACAAAAACTGTAACAAGACACAAAGAAGGGCACTACCTAATGATAAAGGGAACAATCCAACAAGAGGATATAACACTTGTAAATGTCTATGCACCCAACATAGGAGCTCCCAAATATATAAAGCAATTATTAACAGACATAAAAGGAGAAATAGACAGTAACACCATAATAGTAGGGAACTTTAATGCTCCACTTACACCAACGGATAGATCATCCAAACAGAAGATCAATAAGGAAACATTGGCCTTAACTGACACCTTATGCCAGATGGACTTAGCAGAAATATACAGAACAGTCCATCCAAAAACTGCAGAATATGCATTCTTTTCAAATGCACATGGAACATTCTCCAGGATAGATCACATATTAGGCCACAAAATAAGTCTCAATAAATTTAAGAAGATTGAAATAATACCAAGCATCTTTTCTGACCACAATGGTATGAAACTAGAAATCAACTACGGGAAGAAAATCAGAAAAGCCACAAATATGTGGAGATTAAATGAAATGCTACTGAACAATGATTGGGTCAATGAAGAAATCAAAGAAGAAATAAAAAAATATATGGACACAAATGAAAATGAATATACAACATGCCAAAATTTATGGGAAACAGCAAAAGCAGTTCTAAGAGCGAAGTTTATAGCAATACAGGCCTACCTCAACAAATAAGAAAACTATCAAATAAACAATCTAACAGTGCACCTAAAGGAACTGGAAAAAGAACAAACAAAGCCCAAAATCAGTAGAAGGAAGGAATAATAAAAATCAGAGCAGAAATAAGTGAAATAGGGACTTAAAAAAATAATAGAAAAAAATCAATGAAACTAAGAGCTCATTCTCTGAAAAGATAAAACTGAGAAACCTTTAGCTAGACTCACCAAGGAAAAAAGAGAGAAGGTCAAATAAATAAAAATCAGAAATTAAAGAAGAGAAATTACAACTGACACCTTAGAAATACAAAAGATTATAAAAAAAAAAATACTACAAGAAGCTATATACCAACAAATTGGATAATCTAGAGATGGATAAATTCTTAGAATCATATAACCTTCCAAAACTGAATCAGGAAGAAATATAGAATTTGAATAGACCAATCACCAGGAAGGAGATAGAAACAATAATCAAAAACTCCCAAAAAATAAAAGTCCAGGACCAGACAGTTCCCCTGGTGAATTCTACCAAACATTCAAAGAAGACTTAATACCTATCCTTCTTAAACTCTTCCAAAAAATTGAAGAGGAGGGGAAGCTTCCTAACTCATTCTACAAAACCAACATTATCCTGATACCAAAACCAGACAACACACAAAAAAAGAAAATTACAGGCCAATATCACTGATGAACACCGATGCAAAAATCCTCAACAAAATACTAGCAAACTGAATACAACAATAGATTAAAAGGATCATACACCATGATCAAGTGGGATTTATTCCAGGGATGCAGGGATGATTCAACATCTGCAAGTCAATCAACATGATATACCACATTAACAAAATGAAGACTAAAAATCACATGATTATCTCAATAGATACAGAGAAAGCATTTGACAAGATACACCATCCATTTATGATAAAAACCTAAGTAAAATGCATATAGAAGGAAAGTATTTCAACATAAAAAAGGCCGTATACAACAAACCCACAGCTAATATCATTCTCAATGGAGAAAGACCAAAGGCTATCCCTCTAAGAACAGAAACGAGACAAGGATGCCCACTGTCACTACTCTTATTTAACATAGTATTGGAAGTCCTAGCCAAAGCAATCAGGCAAGAAAAGGAAATAAAAGGGATCCAAATTGGAAAGGAGGAAGTAAAACTGTCACTATTTGTGGATGACATGATTTTATATATAGAAAACCCTAAAGAATCCACCAAAAAAGTTCTAGAAATGATAAGTGAATATGGTAAATTTGCAGGATACAAAATCAACACACAAAAATCAGTTGCGTTTCTATACACTAACAATGAAGTAGCAGAAAGAGAAATTAAGAATACGATCCCATTTACAATTGAAACAAAAAGAATAAAATACCTGGGAATAAACCTGACCAAAGTGGTGAAAGATCTGTACACTGAAAACTATAAAACACTGTTGAAAGAAATTGAAGAAGACATAAAGAAATGGAAAGATAGTCTGTGCTCTTAGATTGGAAGAAATAACATAGTTAAAATGTCCATACTTCCTAAAGCAATCTACAGATTCAATGCAATCCCAATCAAAGTTCCAACATTTTTCACAGAACTAGAACAAAGAAAGCTAAAATTTATATGGAACAACGAAAGACCCCAAGGGGGCCAGCCCTGTGGCTGAGTGGTTAAGTTCACACGCTCTGCTTTGGTGGCCCAGGGTTTCACTGGTTTGGATCCTGAGCGTAGACATGGCGCCGCTCATCAGGCCACGCTGAAGCGGTGACCCACATGCCACAACTAGTAAGACCCACAACTAAAATACACAACTATGTACTGAAGGGATTTGGGGAGAAAAAGCAGAAAAAAAAAAAAGAAGATTGGCAACGGTTGTTAGCTCAGGTGCCAATCTTTAAGAGAAAAAAAAAAAAAAGACCCCAAATAGCCAAAAGAATCCTGAGAAAAAAGAACAAAGCTGGAAGTATCACACCCCTTGATTTCAAAATATACTACAAAGCTATAGTAACCAAAATAGCATGTTACTGGCACAAAAACAGACACACAGGTCAATGGAACAGGATCGAGAGCCCAGAAATAAACCCACACATTTATGGACAGCTAATTTTCAATAAGGGAGCCAAGAACACACGATGGAGAATGGAACGTCTTGTCAATAAATGGTATTGGGAAAACTGGACAGCCACATGCAAAAGAATGAAAGTAGACCATTATCTTACACCATACACGAAAACTAACTCAAAGTGGATTAAAGACTTGAATGTAATACCCAAAACCATGAAACTTCTAGAAGAAAACATAGGTGGTATGCTCTTTGACATCGGTCTTAGCAGCATATTTTCAAGTATCATGTCTGACTGGGCAAGGGAAACAATAGAAAAAATAAACAAATGAGACTCCATCAAACTAAAAGTCTTCTGCACAGCAAAGGAAATCATCAACAAAACGAAAAGACAACGTAACAATTGGGAGAAGATATTTGCAAATCATACATCTGATAAGTGGTTAATATCCAAAATATATAAAGAACTCATACATCTCAACAACAAAAAAACTAAAAACTCAATTAAAAAATGGGCAAAAGATCTGAACAGACATTTCTCCAAAGAAGATACATGGATGGCCAACAGGCACATGAAAACGTGTTCAACATCATTAGCTATCAGGGAAATGCAAATCAAAACTACAATGAGATATCACCTCACTCCAGTCAGAATGGCTATAATTAACAAGACAGAAAACAACAAGTGTTGGAGAGGATGTGGAGAGAAGAGAACTTTCATATACTGCTGGTGGGATTGCAAACTGATGCAGCCACTGTAGAAAACAGTATGGAGATTCCCCCCAAAATTAAGAATAGGACTACCATACAATCCAGCTATTCCCCTGTTGGGTATTTATCCAAAGAACACGAAAACACAAATGCGTAAAGATACATGAACCCCTCTGTTCATTGCAGCATTATTCACAATAGCCAAGACTTGGAAGCAACCTAGGTGTCCATCAAGGGATGAATGGATAAAGAAGAAGTGGTATATATACACAATGGAATACTACTCAGGCATAAAAAAATGAAATCTGGCCATTTGTGACAATATGGATGGACCTTGAGGGTATTATACTAAGTGAAATAAGTCAGAAGGAGAAAGTCAAATACTGTATGATCTCACTCATAAATAGAAGATAAAAACAATGAGAAAAATCATGTAGAGACAGAGATTAATTAGAGTGTTGGTTACCAGAGGGGAAGAGGGAGGGAGGGAGGGAGGAGGGTGAAAGGAGTGATTAGGGACACATGTGTTGTGACGGATGGTAGGTAGTCTTTGAGTGGTGAATATGATGTAATCTACACAGGAATCAAAATACAATGATGTACACCTGAAATTTATATAATGTTACAAACCAATGCTACCAACCAATGTTACCATAATAATATATATAAAAAATATGAAAATTAAAATTAAAAAATAATAAAATAAAATAAAATATATGTAAGCTACATAGAATCATGATACAATGAACTCTCATATACTCACCACCAAGTTTATAAAAGAACATTGCCCTCGTGTTAGAAGTCCCTGGTATGTGGATCCTCAATCCCATCGCCTTCCCCATTCCCTGAGAGGTGACCACTGTGCTGAAATTACAACCACCATCTGTCAAACTCCATTAACTAAGATGAGTTATGGCAAGGGAGGGGCAGGTAGGCAGAAGTGAGTACCCATCACTGGGCACTCAGAAGCTGGAGAAGATGTGGTTCCCACTCTCACTCACAGTCTAACGGGGAAGCAGACATGAATACAGCTAGTTGTGGTACGAAGCTCCATGGGAAGGTAGCCTATCTGCCTTTGAAGGGTGGAGAGGATTTCTACAGATGGAGGGAAAGGGCAAATGTAATAGTCAGAAAAGAGGCAGGGAAGAGCAAGGTGCTCTGAAGAAGGACTGCTCCATCCAGGCTGACTAAGTATAGGAGGGGAGAGAGTAGAACTTAGGCTAGGTTGAAAGTAGAGTTTGAAGGGAATCTTCTGGAAAATGAAAATTCTTCCAGAAACCAAAACTAGCAGCTCTAAGTTTCGGCAACATTGTTTTCTACACACAGAAGTCTGGCGGGTTGGCGTCTGAGTCTCTTCTCTCCCCCTTTCTCTGCCCCAACCTCACTCCCACCCCTGCATCAAATCAGTTGCTGAGTGCCACCAATTCTCCCTTCATATCCTCTCCTCTGTCTAACCCTCTTTCTACTGTTCTAATTCTACCGTGTCCGCTTGACTGTACAATTCTGGCAGCCTTCTGGCATGGTGCCATGTTTCCTCTCTGCCCTTCCCAATCTACACCTGAATTCCTTGGCATGGGGGGCTAGGGTCCTGGCTACTCAACAGGACACAGAGGTGAGTATGAGTCGCAGTTGGGGATAGAACCACAGATGCAGGACTAAGCTGTAAGTCTTAGGGAAGGGGAACAGGGTCAGTTAAGGTCAGGTTCGGAATCAGTTGAAAGGCCATGCATGCTAAAAGCCAGGGTCAGAGGTGTAAATTGGAAGCCATGAATCGCACCAGGCCCCAAGGACCACAAATTTGTTTTTAGTGGAGTCAGTTGGATGAGGAGGGGAGCAGGACTGTCAGGTTAACAGAGACAGGCAGGACCAAACAGCAGTTCCAGTCAGATCTTGTCCAAGGGTACGGTTAACCCAGCCTCCTTGCACTCCCAGAAGACAGCGTTGCTGGTGCTCTCGGCTGGAGCCCCTTTTCTCAGGCACCCCCTCCATGCACCCTGCTTCCTTTGCCCAGGCTCTACCCTGCAGTACCAGGAGCAGCACAGGATTTGCAGCCCAGCGCACCTAGGATTGAATCCTCAAATTAGTCCTGAGAAGGCGGGCAAATTGGTAAGCTGCTCTGGGCCCAGCTTCCTCAGGGATAATGATACCTGTCTCGAGGAGCGGTTGTGAGGAAGAAATGAGAGCATTCACGGCACATGCCTGATGTATAGCAGGGCTCAATAAATAGTTCTTCATCCAAAAAATATTTATTAAGAAGCTACTGTGAGCCAAGCATCATACCAGCTGCTGGGGATACTATGGTGAGCAGAAGCGGACTCGAGAGGCAGACACTAATTAATAACCATGAAAATAATTGTAAATAACAGATATGAAAAGGGCTATGAGGACTGAGAAAGTGTACACTTGGGAGATTTGACCTATCCTGAGAGATCAGGAAAAGCCATCTTCCAGACTCTGCTCCAAAGCAGACTTCTCGAGAAGCCTGTCCTGATTACCCCCAGCAGGAGACGATTCTCTCGGCCTATGGATTCTGAGCAAGAAGCGTGGAGCCTGTAAATGAGCTAATCTCACCCTGCAGTGTCTAGCATTACAACCTGTGGTAGGCATGTCCAGTCTCCTCTACCAGATTGTGAACTCTTTGTGGGCAGACAGCAGGCCATCTACATCTTTGAAAGCATCACAGTTTCTGTTAAAGTCTATTATTTTAATAAACAAGGGAAATTAGCTTCCAGGAAGCTGCCACAATTTAACAGAACTTGAGCTTAATTTATGCCTTTTGTAAGCCAAGTTCCCATGGATTTCCAAGCCATTTGTCTGAACGGAATGGGTGATTGTAAGGAAAAGATAATTTGGCTTCTCAGAAACTGTATCATATCCATACCTTATAGAGTGTGGCACCCCTAAACTCCTGTTGAATAATCCCAGACCTGAGCCTGACTCACCTATTAATCAGGGATACACAGACAAGAAAAAGCGAGACTGGGAGAATTTCTTTTGCCAAGTCTTCAATCTCTAAACCTTACAATTAGAATCTCAGTTTGTGATCTAGCCCAAAAAATGGAGTACCAGAAAAACCTCTGTGTGCTGAAACATTCATTTCTGTTTGTTTTCTTAATGTTAAATCTGACTCTGCAGTTCAAGTCTAGAAATCTACTCAGATAAACAATTTTAACTATATAATGAAGCCAGGAGATTAAGTTCTTCCTTAACTCTGGGAAGGTATTTTTATATTATTCAATATGAAGAGCTGCTTTTTGATGATATGTACTTTTATTGTAATTAATAACTATAATTATTCTTCACATCAATGAAAGCTATAAAAATACGAAAGCCAAAAGAATCAGAGAAACATTTTGCTGTTAGATTTAAAAATTCCAATATTTCAGTTAAATTCATTTTATTTTGGCATCTTTGAATTTTTTTAAACATCCCAGTGCCAAAAGGAGACAAGATTGATAAATCTAAACAAATGTATAAACAAACAGTCCAGGCTCTCTGAAGCAATTTGCCGGATAGAAATGGTCTATTTGAAAACCTGTCAAATCAGAATCTGCAATGTGGGAAAAGATTTTCATCCTTGGCTCTGTTTTTGATTCCTCAAAATCGAAATCTTGGGGTTATTGTAAGCTATACAAGTGAAGTGCAATATAATGAGGTATGCCTGCATAATGATGGATAAACAAGGAGAGTTAGTGTTCTCTTGCTGTTTCCGTGGGTTTCATCAGCTTGTTTTCCATGACTCATAATGGCTTCCTGAAAAAACTCTCCTTCCTTTGATCTCCTGGGTCAAAAGAGTGCTCTTGAACTAGTGTTCATCAACCAGTCAGCATTCCTACTGTTTCCTATTATGCATCTTCAGCTGGACCCAAATATTTACCAGTTTACTCATTCTCAAAATAAAATTGAATATTCCTCAAAAGGGTTCAGTCCAAGTTGTCCAGAGCAATTCAAAAGGATATTCTGAAGATTAAAAAAAAAAAAAGGCAAATATTATTCACACAAAAATGTTGTCAAGTATTACCTGAATAGAATTAGCAGAAAACAATTTTAAAACCATTTATTAAAACTGTGTCATGTAAAAACACCAAAAAACTCCCCAAAGTCACTGATTAAGGCCTCTTTCCAACCCTGTGTTATGCAATGGAGCCTCCATTATAGACCTAAGAAGAAATTGTGGTTAGTGCTAATAAACTTCTCAGCCTAAGAAAAGCAGTGTCTCCTCTGGGCTCTGCCACTGCCAGTGTGTTCGGCTTATTTTCCACTTCTATAAAATGAAAGTATGTGTTCACTCAAGTTTCTTTGGGTTATAACATTCCATGACTCTATTAGAGAGACAGAGAAGTTGGGACTTATTCATTCACTCAACAAATGTGTACTGAACATCTATTAAATGCTAGGCAACATGTCCTTTGAGTGAGGGGGTCTCTCCATTATGCTCCCCTGTCCCCTGTGAATACCTCTATCACATTACTTGACCATCTGTAGGAACTCGGGGTTCCCTAATCTGATTCCTCCACTGACTGCACATTACTTTTGCCAATGAGTGGCGGAATTCTTGGCACACAGTAGGTGCTCAAATAGTATTTGGTGAATGAACAAAGGAGAGCTCTTCACATGCAAGGTTGAGCATCCCAGAATGAGGACCAGAATGAGAGGTATCAAGCTTAATATCCAGTAATATTTCATTAAAACAATGATATGATGACGTTATATTCTACCTAGGAGTTTCTGAGCCAACAGCAGACCCTGATTACACTAAGACCCAAGCACTAAGACCTGCCTCCCTCTAAGTCCTCAACATACACATTCTTGGCAGTTAGTTTCCAGTTTGACATATTGAGCCTCCTATGCTGGATCCCTTAGGTTGCCTCTCCAGATCTGCTCTCCACTTTTCCCCACCCTGCTTGGTGCCATGGGAAGCCAGTCTATATAAATTGCCTCCATCCTGCTCCAGTCCTCTGGCTCTGGTTGGGTTTGGTCAATGGGAAGCACTAGCCCATGGCGGAGAAGGAGAACCACCAAGTTGGGATATTTATTCTCTTCTTCAGGGCAACCACAGGCTGTGGTGTCCCTTGACCAAAGGTCACATCTCCTGTCAGGCAGCCCTCCCCACATATTCTGTCTGTGTGCGTATGTGTGTGCATGTGTCTGCCTCTCTGTCTCTCTGAGTTCTTTGCCCCTTTAGTCTTAGGGACAGTAGTGGCACCCTACTGTCATTAGTCCTAGGGTGCCACACTCTCCTTTTTGGTTTTCCCACATGCTGGCTTAATAGGCCTTTTATTAAATTCTCCTCAAATTATTCAATTTGAGTATACCATCATTGACCAGTATAATCAATGTGCATTAATCTAAACCACCAGATGTTAAATTTAGAGGAATTTTTTATTTCAGTAATTGAGGGTCCATAAGTAGTTCTGCTTTACAAATTTACATTCTCTCCTTTCTCATGCTCTGACTGAAACAACGACTGGCCTGCTAGAATTATGACTCAACCCCAGGAAACAGTGCCAAGGGATGGAGTTTAACAGGCTAAGAGATTAGTTTACTGGTCCTTCCTAGACCTTGGAGGAAAGAGTGATTTTATTTTATGTCACTTAATGTATATGGACTGTTCTTGCAAGTTCATCACTTTCTATCTCCTACACCCAGATAGAAATGCAGTTGGGGGTAAACTATACCTCCTTGGATCTATTTGCATTTATAGTGAATAAAGTCAAACCGTCAATAAAGTCAAATCAGCACTCACCGTGTACACTGATTTTGCTGATGCACTGTGGAAGTGACTTCTAGTTCTGGTATTGGAGGAAGCACTTCCTTGATCTGAGTTAAGGGCAGCCTCTGCTTTGTCTCTGCTATTTAAAAAGGAGAACTGTTTTAGTCCATATTTAGTCAACAGCAATGCAAAAACAGACACCATATTTTCTGATGTGGTGGAGAACCACGCTCTACATCTAGAAAGGATTTTGGCAGTTTCTGCCACTCACTACACTTCCTGCCTACAAATCTGACATCTTTAACTCATTTCTCTTAGCTGTCTTTCTTTCCTTTCATTCCTCCTCTCCCCCCACTTCCTGGGCACAAGCCCTGAAGCATAGTTAAGGAGCAGCAAAGAAGAGAAAAAATTTTTTAAATACAATATCAAGTAGCAAGAAAAGAATTTTAGTTTGAAGACTGCAAAGATTTCCTTCTATTACATATTGTTGAAGTGTGTCCCTGAGAATATTAACAACGTCCTTGATTTCAGGGACAATTTTACCAAGAAGCAAAGTTACAAATTAGATGAAGTCTAATCTGTCTTCCTTTACTATGACTATGTGACTTCTAATATTATCTTCAACTGACTTCAAGATAGGAAATGAAACTTCGTATCCATAGCATAATGGATCTCTTTCATCCACTGGGGTCTGGGGTCTTGTTTCTCTAGTTTTATATTGAAACTTGAGTTCTACATAATGTGTGTGGGTTTTGCTTCACAGATGGTTCTACTTTTTTCATACACAGCCCTGAGCATAGATGGAAAGGAGGTGACCTATAATTTAAAAAGAAGTTTGGTTAGTTGCTTCTGAAGAAGAGAAATCAAAAGGGAGGATTTGTGTCATCAAGAATGTGATGCTTCTTGTCCATGAAGATGATTAAACACTGCTATAGGTTACCAAAATAGAAATATTGTCAAACCTTCTCTCAGAATTTTATTCTTTTAATTAGAAAAATTTTGAGTAAGAGAAACACTTTTTGGACTTAATTTTCTGAATAAGGAATACATTCGCGTGATTAAAAATTTAAAAACTGTGAAGGGATATTCAGCAAAATGTCTCCCTCTTACCCCATCTCCCAGCCATTTCCCAGCGCATCACATATTTCCTTCTCTTCTCCGCTTCCTCTGCCACAGGCAACCAAGGTTATTAGTTTTTGTGTATTGATAGATAGCTAGATGATGGATTTATATTTATATATGGATATCTTATTTTTGTCCTTCTTTACACAATTGGTAGCATACTATATAAACATATACACATAACGATGTGTCTTGGAGATCTTTCCACATAACTGCTCCCTCATTCCTTTTTACAACTTCCTGGTATTCCACAGTTTGGCTGTATCATCATGTCTTTAAGCAGCTTCCTATTTAGATTGTGTCTAATCTTTTGATATTGCAAACACAATAGCAATAAACATTGTACATATGTCATTTCTCTCCTATATAAGTAAATCTATAGGATAAATTTCTAGAAGTAGAATTGCTGGCTCAAAGGGCTTGTACATTTGGAACTTTGAGAGCTATTGCCAAATTACCTATCATAGAAGTTGTACTGATTTAGCCTTCAATTTGCCTTGGGAAAGCATGAAAGTGCCATAGAGTGTGATGTCAAACTTCTGGATTTTTGCCAATCTAATAGATGAAGATGGCATTTCAGTGGAGCTCTGATTTGCATTTCCATCTGAATGTAAGCTCCGTGGGAGCAGAGATCTTTATTTGTTTGGTTCACTGCTGTGTCTCCTATCCCCAGAAGGCCAATTGGTACCTAGTAGATACCAAAAAAAAATTTTTTGTAAGAATTTATTCTGAGTGAAACTGAACACCCTTTCATATGATTAAGATCCATTTGTATTTCCTTTTCTGTAGACAGTCCATTCTCATCTTTAACCCATTTGCCTACTGGGTTATTGTCTTTTTTCATCATTTATTAGAAGTTCCTTATATACGAGGAAAGTTTGTTTATCTGTGATGAACTGCAAATAACTTTTCCCTAACGGTTTCTGCTGTGTACGTTCTTTTTCGCATGGTTCAATTTATGTAGGTGAGTTTTGTGTCATGATTAGAAAGGCCTGCTTTATGGTTATGAATTAATTCTACCATTGTGCTTCTATTACTTTTATGGTTTCACGTTTGCATTAAAATCATCGATCCATTTGAACTTTACCCTAGTCTTAGCATGCGAGCTTGGGATAAAGTCATTTTTTTTCCATAGATAGTTATTCAGTTGTCCCAACATCATTCATTCAGTAACCCTTTTTCCTACTAATTTGATATGCCATTTTCATCATTTGCTAAAGTCCTGAACTTTCTAACTTTTCATTAGATATTTTTATCTACTTATGTACCAGTGCCATGATGGAATGGATGCTTCTCTTTATTATACTATGTCATTTTTTTCCTGGCTATTATTGACAGTTTATTTTTCATTGGGATATTAAAAGGAACTTATTGATTGAGGAAGAATTGGCATCTTTATATATTCATCTTCCTAGTCAAGAACATGATATTCCATTCCTTTTGTTCAAGTCATTTGTAGGTCTCTCAGGAGCATTTTTCCAAAGTTTTCTTCAGAAAGATCTTACACATTTCTTATTAAGTCTATTCCTAGTTATTTTATCTTTTTACAGTTGTTTTAAATGCAGTGTATCTTCTAACGGGTGGTTGTTTAAATATGTGAATGCTGTTGCTTTTTTATATTAATTTTATACCCTGCCCCTCACTTAATTTTTTTTTAAGATGCATTTTAGGGAATTATTCTAGATTTTCCATGTACACATCCT
The DNA here is from genome assembly GCF_021613505.1 of Equus quagga. Classification (NCBI taxonomy): domain Eukaryota; kingdom Metazoa; phylum Chordata; class Mammalia; order Perissodactyla; family Equidae; genus Equus; species Equus quagga. The sequence goes on along the minus strand of NW_025796728.1, from coordinate 10,756,749 downwards.
ACCATCTGCAAAATATGTGATCATTTTATCTATTCCTTTCAATTTGTAAACCTTGTATTTCTGTCTCTTCCCTAATTGTATTGACTAGCCCTTCCAGGACAATGGTAGACAAAGTGGCGAGAGTGGACATCCTTGAAAATGTCTGGCTTTAGCTAGGCATGCTTTCAGTGTTTCCCTGTTAGGCATGATTCTGGATTTTTGATTGAGATGGATGTATTTTATCATGTTAAAGAAGTACCTATTCATCTTATTTTTATTAGCAGTTTTTATGAAGAATGGGTATGGTATTTTGTCAAATGCATTTTTAGCATCTACAGGGATGATCAAACAATCTTCCCTTCGTTCTATTAATATAATGAGTGACATTAATAGATCTAATGCTGAACTGTTCCCTTATTCCTAGAAGAAGAGCCCCATTTGATCATAGTAGGGATGAGTGTGTGTGTTATACATATATATTTTCTAACTGTGTTGCTAGATTCTTTGTTAATATTTGTTTAGAATTTTTGTGTAGATATACATAAAATTGCCCAATGGTTTCATTTTAGACACGGTGAATATTAATATTTATTTCATAAATAGAATTAGGATATGTCCTTTTTCTCTATGGTCTATAATAGTTTAAATACCATTGGAAATACCTATTTTTTATAAATTAGTAAAATTCCCCCGTGAACTACTCTTCCTGTTACTTTTGAGGGATAACTGACAAATTTTCTAATTCTCTATGATAATTTTTTTTTGGATTTTTAATTTCTTCTGGTGTCCTGTTTTGTAAAATTTTCCAGAAAATCATCCATCTTAACTAGAGATTTTAAAAATCAGGATAGCAACTACTCCTTAAGCGGCAGGAATAGATGCCTTTTTGAGGCTATTTCTAGCAAACATTGAGGGCCCTTCCGTTCCTACGAAAATGCTATAATAACCACCAAAGTTAGATTTTCTTCTTACAGAGCATTTAGCCTTCTAAGGGGTAAAGGACAAAGCTTTCCAACTGATCAGGAAAAGGTGGAAAAATGAGACCAGTCTTTCCCTGGATGCAGAGCTCCCATCTCCTTGCTCTCTTCTACACAGATGCATTGCACTAGAACCCCTTAGCATCCTTTATTTTATTTTATTGTCAGTAAGTACCAACCACAGCTATGGGACCACCTCCAACAGCCCTGTTTGTCTCAGACTGAAAAGTTCCTAGGAGTCTGTGACTTTTGTCTTTTTAAATCTGTGTTTCTCAAAGGGTGGTTGTGGTAGGCAGAATTCTAAGATGGCCCTCAAGATTCCTACCCTCTGCAGTGCATCCTCTGTAATCCTCTTCCCTTGAGTGTGGGCAGGACTGTGAATAGGATTTCACTCTTGTGATTATGTTACACAAAGATGAAGACATTTTGCAATCATAATAAACATCCCAAATCAGTCGATTTTGAGTTATTCAAAAGGGAGTCTCTTTTGGGTAGGGCTGACTTAATGAGGTGAAAGCCTTAAAAGAGAGACTGGACCCTTCCTGGGGTCAGAGAGGATCTCTTGCTGGGCTTGAAGAAGCAAAATGCCATGCTGTAAACTGTCTATGGAAAGAGTCACGTAGCAGGGGTCCGCAAGGGACCTGTAGGACCCGAGGGCAACTCTGGACACAGCCAGTAAGAAGCTAGGGCCCTCAGTATACAGCCTTAAGGAAATGAATTCTGCCAACAACCCAAATGAGCTTCGAAGCAGAGTGTCCTGATGAGAATCCAGGCCAGCTCACGCCTTGATTTCAGCCTTGTGAGACCCTGAGGTCCAGAAAGCTGTGCCCAGATTTCTGACCCATGGAAAATGAGATCATAAAGGTATGTTGTTTTAAGCCACCAAGTTTATGGTAATTTGTTACACAACAATAGAAAACTAATAAATTGATCAACAGACCCTTGACCTGAAAATCACCCGAGGTAGTAATTTAAAAATGCAGGTTCTAGGACCCTGTCCCAGATCTTTTGAATGACAGTCTCCCTTCCTAAAGGCCTGGGAGCCTGAATTTTTACAGACATCCAAGTTGATTCTGATGCACATTAAAGCTTCAGAATGAACTTACCATGTGAATAATTGCTTAGACAATCTTTGACAAAGCATCTTACAATGTCCAGAGGTTTAGATTTGGAGATAGTTCTTCTTAAGGTTAAAGTATCAAAAGAGCCTATCCGTGAAAGCAAATAATTATTGAAGAAAAGTAACAGAGCTGTTCTGGTTGGAAAGCCAAACTGCTCATCCTTTGCTCATTCATTCAGTTTGCTGATGTTTTATAGTGCGGTATAACCATAACTTACTATAGAAAGCTATTATCTGTCAAAATGATGGCTAGTCCAAAGTAACTCTCTAGTGGGGTGTATTATCTTCTGTTTCTCCTAGCATCCAAAGTCATGTAACTTATATGCCAATAGGAAAACCTCTGGAAAATTGATAAAAAGGCAAAAAGATAGGATATATGTCATTTTAATACTTTCTTCAGAATGGCTAAAATGGGCGGCATTTTTTCTAGTTTTACACTGGGAAATAGAGTTTCTTTCAAATAATATTAATTCACCAACACTGGTTAAAGCAGCAGAAGCAGTCGGAAATATTTTAAAATTTCACAGAACTCTTTTTCATGAATTTGTCAAATCTCTGAATCAAACATTTCTTTGACTTTTTGCAGGAACCTCAGAAGAGCCTAAAAAATTAAAAAGAACCCCAGTCTGAGTTTTGACCTGGTTGAATCTAGCCAACAAAATGGATTTCCAGTAGTAGAAACTTGATTAAAAATAAAACTCCATGCTTTATGTTTTCAAATAAAGCACCCATCACACTGTCCATGACAGTGTCCAGGTTGCCCTCTGATAATTCTTTTCTTCTTCTTCTTTTATTTAGATTTCTATCACTTTTCAAAAGTGCTTCTTATCTATGACATCTGGCATCTAACCTCAGCTCATCCTTCCAAAGTGATTTTTAATTCGCACCAAGTACCAGAAACTTGAAAGGCGCTTTCTCCACTTTGTTCCTGAGGATTTTCATGTAAAAGACAAGGAGCATCTCCCACAGTGAAGACACATCTAAAACCTCCTCCTTCTGGCCAGGCTGTCTTGGCTCAAACAGAATTTGCCCCATCAATTTTTGATATTCTTGTCTCCAAAACTACTTGTTCAGCTATATTTCACTTGGTTATTAAATTGGAAATCCAAAACAGCTAAAAACAAAACGAAACAAGGAGGAGTAAACAGGGTTATGTATCCATATTACGTACGGCCCTCTGTGACCTCTACTTCCCCCATAGTGACGTATCCAGTTTTGTTGGAATTGTTTATTTGTCTGCCTCCTTTTGTACAAAGATACATTTTATGCACAGCTATATCCCCCAGAACACAGCCTGGAGCATGACACATAATAGGTACTCAACAAATATGTGTTGAATAACTGGAATACTGTCATTTAACTTCCTCATGCCTCATTTTTCTTAATAAAAGGGAACAGGTTCAAGCAGCACAACATGCCACCCAGGAATTTGGGGATAAGGAAGATAAGCTTGCCCTCTGAGAGTTAATCTATAAAATTGACCCCTAATGAGAGCACAAACACACAGAGTCATCTTCAGATATGATTCCCAGGCCAACGCCTGTTAGATGTTAACAGTGCTGTGTTAAACAAGACAATCAGGCTACTCCTAAAACGGAGAAGGTGGCCTTTCAAATGAGCTGGGCGAAGGAATCCACTTTAAGACCTACCAAACAAGCCTTGGCTGTGATTTGACTTCCTACATAGTTCTACCAAAGGAGAGAGGACACACGTGTTTGCTGTCAGAAGCATTTTGGTCTGTATTTCTCACAATCGTATTATTCTTTGTGAATTAATACCTTGGCCTCCTGGTTTTATGAATCCGTTAGTGTGAGCCGAATACACAATGGATCCTTCTTGATGTGTTATTATTGCAGGAGGCTGAGACCGCAGGCCAGAAAGAAGCGTTGGACCAGGTAAATTCCCCTAATGTGAGGCACCTGTGTGGCCTTGCGGGCGGCAGCAGCTAGGCAGCCAGTCCTAGCAGGGCCCTGGCCTCGCCCCACGCATTCTGTTCAAAGGTTGGGCAGTGGGTACTGACACCTGAACCACCGAGATGATTACCTTGTGGCTTTAGCAAAGCTAGTGTGACTGCCTCGAGGCCAAAGAGAGGAAAATAAAGGTAAGGGCAAATGAGGTAAGAAAGGTGTATTTTGATGCACTTTGAAAAACAGAAAGCACTACCAAGTGCAAAACACGATATTTTTAGCAGCATCTTTTTAAGCCCACTTGAGGGATCTGCTCAGAATTTAGTAGAACCCAGACATGTGCTCAGCAGGGCAAGGCAATGGACAGTTAACCCTGGACATGATGACCTCAGTGCTTCCTTTGTTTCCTTTGAACAGAGATTCAGTCATGACTGCTTGTGGAGACAACGATAATAAATGCCTAAACTATCACCCACAAAGTGCTTGGTTTCCTCATAAGATCTTCTCCAAAGATGAATGAATTCAAGTTAATCTTCACAGATTTTCAGTCAAGACAGATGTGGAAATTTTCAGATGGTTTGGTGATTCTTAATCAGTTCTCTCATCTATCTTCAAAAACCCTTCCAGTCTTACTTGTGTTTTCATACTGCCATAGGAATGCAGAACTTCAAAATTGTTATGCATCATTTTGACCTTTTCATCACATAAAAACATTGGCATTTTTGTGCAAGCCCAAGAGAGCTAGTAGCCTTTTAGGACTAATAGAACCAATTATGGCAGCTTAAAATAGATTTCTTTTATTCAAGGTGCCAACTCCCTGCTATGCTCAAATCTCCATCTGTTATTGTTAACAGTGATCCTAAAACTGCTCATCTGCTCCAAATCTGGCCAATGTGAAAATCAAATGAGGATAGAAAAATAAATGACTGCGAAGTTATCTAGAATTAAAACTAAAGAAAAACTCCTTGAACAGACAGTTGCCAAAACTCTGAGCCATTGACTCAGTTCCCAGTTTATTCACACTGCAGGTGTTAATACTGCAAGGAATGCAACTGATGAAGTGTTTAGCCATTCTCCTTTCATTATTTTGGATAGGCATTATCAAAATTTATAATTTAGGGGAAAAAAGTATTTGAAAGATCTTTGTAAGGCAGCAGCAGCCATCCTTTCAACATAACCAATGTCGGGTTGTATTTATTTGACAAATATTTGTTGGGCACTTACTCTGTGCCCTCATGTGCACCATGTTATGAGCTGGGGACACAGTGATGAGTATTATCAGATAGTGTCCCTGACCTCAAGGAGCTACCTGGCTCATGGGAGAAACATCAATCAAATAATAAGACAAAAATATAAGATTACAGGGGCCAGCCCCTGGCATAGTGGTTAAGTTCAGTGCCCTCCACTTTGGCAGCCCAGGTTCATGGGTTCAGATCCTGGGCACAGGCTTAATGCCACTTGTCTGCCATGCTGTGGCAGTGACCCACATATAAAATAGAGGAAGATTGGCACAGATGTTAACTCAGGGCTAATCTTCCTCAAGCCAAAAAAATATATAGATAGATAGATATAATAGCAGCAGTGATAATTGCCAGAAAGAGAGATTTGTAGTGTTATGAGGGTGTGTAATAAGTGGAATTGACCTAGTCTAGGAGGTTCAATACGACTTGCCTGAGGAAGTGTTAGTTAAGCCTAGATCAGAAGCCAGGGTCAGAAGGCAGGGTTGGAGTTAACTAGAAGAAGGCAGAGTGGGAGGAAGGGATGTTTGCAGGGGGTGGCAAGGGAGGCAGGATGGTTCAGGCAGGGAGAGCCTGTGCAAAGATGGAGAAGACATTTATCTGCATATGTTTTATCATTGGTTCTTCCAGACCTAGCATAAATGGCTGTCACATAAAGGCATTCAATGAATAAACAGAATAAATCATCTTATTCTGCCTATAGACTCTTCACACTTATGAATTTCTTCCTGTATATAGAGTTACCCTTTGCATTTTGATCTCTTCTGTAACCAAGCAGATGGCTACAACCTTTACTGTTTTATGAACCCAAATCTGTATTTTAAAAGCCATAAATATTATAGTTAAGCAAGTAAAAATTAAATTCTCATGTTATCTTGCTTTGTTGCTGGTCACCAGTAATTTATCTTCTCTTCTGCAGAAAGTTGAAACCTGCTTAGTCTTTATTACACTGGCCATAAACATGTTGCAAATTATAATTTTACCTTGCCGTTAGTTTTATTTTGGGGTAATACAAATTACTGGCTCATCTACTTTTGGCATTTAGTAATTCTCTTTCACAACAAAATTTCGTTCTCTTTGATTCATGGTCCCTTAAGAACCCACCCACATTAACTGCAAAAGACATTTCAGCCAATGCTGAAATGCTGCTTGGCAGATGACTCACATCGTCTCACACAGGCTCCTACAACCTTATAGGGAAAATGTCTTGTTTTGGTTTCCTGTGTTAAATGTAAAGGAGCAAGAAGAGTTTTGATCTGTGGCTTGAGCCAGCAGCGGTAGACTCCCCAGTTCACCACTGCCAGTAAGTGCTGTGCTAGAAAGTGCATCTGTTGGACAAAACTGAGTTTGAACCCTGACTCTGCTAGGAACTGGCTGTGGGTCACTTACTTAAACTCTTTTAGCTTCAGTTTTCTCATCAGGAAAAAAGTGAGGTTCTTGTGAAGTGAAATAAAATGCTGTATGTGAAAGTACTGTGCATATGGAAGGCGCTTAATGAGTTTTTAAGCAACCACAGGTAGCATCTCCTTAACAGTGATGTCAGCTCTATGACGGCAGGAACCGTGCTGTGGATGTGCCACTGTATCATCAAGGCTTAACATAATGCCTGGCCCAGAGCTGGTGTTCAGTAGATTTTGGTTGAATATCTAAAGGTGAAGAATTCACCATTTTTGATCGAGGGGAGAGATGAAATGACCCCCTTAATAACCCATGCAGCAGGAATATGTAGAAGCGCTAATTCTGGAAACCTGGTGTCATAGACATTTATTTATTGACTGACCAGCATGTGGACATCTCAAGTATGCAGGAAGCCACAGGGGCAGGTATCCCACACTCAGTCGATCAGATACTCCTCCTTGGTACCCGCAATCCTGGGCAGCGATGCAAAGCTGCAAGGTGGTCTAAGGGTAGCTCTGGCAGCTCAGACGGAGCTCAGACACCAGCAGAGGAGTTCGCACCAAACCCATTCCTGTGGTGTGACTTTGGCTGTATTTTAGGCTCCCTGGCCTCCCTTAACTCCTGTTTTCCACGCTCAGATTCTCTAATCTTCCTGCTGCTTCTATGGGTTACCTACTGATTTTCCATTGGATTTCCTCTCTGTCAAGGTGGTTTCTATTGTTTGCATCCAGTGATTCAGGTCCTAGTCCACTGCTCCTGCCCCTGGCTTGGGTCTCCCAATGTGGTCAACTCATTAAGCACAGTTTCTACGGATACATTTCAAAGTTACTTTTGCATAGTTCTCAAAATCTCTTCTTCAAGATGGTCAATGTTACTCATTATTCTCTGATATTCTTAGCAATTCTACAAAATGTGTTGTATGTTCTTTAATGAAATGGAATTATGTTCCCTCTGCTCACTCTCTGTCTCTTCATTCATTTTCTCCTTTCCCAGCCCCCAAGATTCATTTCTTGCCCATCCTCTCTTTTTGATCTGCACTCATTTCCCCTTAGGGTTTCTGCAATTTAATAAGCTTTTATTGTGCATGAACTACATGCCAGATGTTATGCTAGGGACAAGGATCCAAAGATGAATAAGACAGAGTCATCACCTGTGTGAAGACAATAGTCAAACAAATAAAATGCAAAGTAGATTAATGCCAAGACAGACAACCAAAGCCATCGTGCTTCTCAAAGCAAGGAAGAAAATATTAGACACATAAAAGCTTGGGATTTGATTCTGCACAACATCTCTTTCTACAGCACCGAGCCTTGTTTCTTTTCTTCTGTCAGTGTTTACTATGCCCCCAGTACACGCCGGGCCCTGTGTGGTGCCAGGGTCTTGGTAATCAGTCCTTATTTCTCTCCTGTCTTTTGGAGGGTGTGAACCTATCTATATCACTGTGCGTTCGTGTGCAACAACACTTACTTTGTAGTACATGAACAACCGGAGAGACCTGGAAAGTACAGCCAGAGTCGACAGCAAGCCGCTCTGCTGAATGTAACTATAGTCACTGCTCTCTTTGAACTACATTTTTTTTACTCATGTTACTGCTTCTCCAGAGAACCATGCTGGCACATTTTTCCCTTACATTCTCCCTGCCGCCTATAATCCATCACCACAAGGAGAGGCCTTAAAAACGGCCCTCGAGGGAGACATTATTTCCTTTCCATTACTCTCTCAGAAAGAGCAACTTATAATGGGAGGGGGAAAATTGCATTTAGATTAAAGGAGTATAAATAACAAGAAAGAATCTGCTTCTTTCTCCCTTTAAGATGCTAAAGCCTCAAAAGGACTCTTAGTTTTAAAAAAGGCCATCACCTCTTGGCCTGCTCTAAACCTTAACATTATAGACCTGGTAATAAAGCAAGAAGACTTTTAGCGAGAGCCATTAAAGGGAAAGGCTGGCCAAGACAGGCTTCTCTGCTGAATGAAAATCACAGGCTCGTAAATACAACTTGCGAGGTTAGTCTTGCGGTTAGCTAGTACTTTAAATTTGTGATTCCTCCCGATTATATGGGTTGACAGGGGAACTACTGACTTTTTCTCAGACAACCCTGCAGTGCTCAAAATTATGACTTGAAAAGAGAAAGGACCAGGATTCCTGAGGCCACATGAAAGCTCCACAGAACTAGGTTAAAATATTCCTGATGTATGGATGTCAGGCACGTCTACTGGATAAGAGCGGGGACCAGGGGAAACGCCATTTTCTCCCTTTAAAAAATAATTTTGCCATTTGAAACAACCCTGTAATTTTTATTTCATTAATCAAACAAAATTGTCACTGCACAAAATTTCCATCAACTTTTCCCACATTTAGCTGGTGTTGAATGATTATTTAGCTCATACTTATTGTTACCAGTCGGTTAATAATTTTACTGCTAACGCTGAGAGTGGGAAGTCTAAATTTTTTTTTTAATTGAGCTTTTTAGGTTCACCCAATCCAATTTTTCCTCAAGCTAGGGGTCTGAGTACCTGCTAATTTAAATAGCTAAAAACTCCTTGGCATCGATGTCCTCAATGAAATGCCGTGCAAATCTCCACGTGGCTACAGACGCAGCTGCAGTGGGAGACTCAGGGGTTGTTTGGCTTCCTTTCGTTTTTGAAAACCGTTTACCCACCAGCCTTGAAGCTTCCTTATCTAACTTCTCACAAAGTATGAAGGTGCCTGTGCGCTGGCTGTGCATAAGGACCCGGAGGAATATCAATCATAATTCTGTGGTTTTCAACGAGTCAAGGATATGATTTCTCTCTGATGAAGAGGCCCTTGCCCGTGTCACATTCTCCCTCTCTTTCTTTTTAATATGATTTGACAGCTTGAATTCAGAAGGAGGCTTTACAATTAGAAGAAGGAAATCGAACAGCCGCATCTGTGCTAACAGCCCCCTTACTTGCTCTAATTAGGATTCCCTTCTTCCATTTCTATTTCTCTGCAGAGGACAGGGACTTTTTAATTGGGGCTGTTAGAAGTTCTCTTTACACAATGACACCCTCTGCTAAGTAAAGGCTCCAGCAAAAGCCATGCCCACTCTGCAATTACTTCTTGCAATTCTGAGGAATAATGGTAACTTGTCTCATTTAAAAATAAATCTGAGACTTATTCCTTACTGCCTTCTCTCCTCTGCCTACTCACATGAATTTCTCCTTGCCAATTAATCAAACTTTCCATTATTTAAGGAGGTAGTTTTGATAGTAACTGTCCCCTGATAATAAGACAGATTAAACTAGATTTCATTTGCCCACAGCTCCTTTCTTCCAGAGACAAAGCTAATTTAAATGAGCTCAGATCTCTCGATCTTGAGTTAACTCTGCAGTGAAACAAGGACGCTTTGGAATTTCCGAAGCGGTGTTCTATTTGCACGCCACGGAACTCACCTGAAGTAACCTGCACATTCGATGTTTGAGGTTTCTCAGAATCACTTCCTCTTAAGCGAATAGACGTAGGTTTGTATTTATGACCTATTCCAAGAAAAGAAATTAAATATTTAGATGATAAACAAGCACATTCTTAGCAGATATTTCCCATGTTGATTCAAAGGATTACCAAGGACAATGGGCCATTCAGAACAGGGCCTGGAGTAACAAGACGTTAAGATCTCTTCCTTATTTTCCATTAGCAAATACATACAGATTCTTTCTAAAACCAATGGCTTCGTCACTAACATAAATGTCATTATGCCATCTCCTCTAATGAAAAGCCTCAGCTCTTATGTACAAAATATTATATTATTGATATTATATATATATGATATATAGGGTATTTAATGTATATTTAATATTCAATGTCCTAAATGGTGTGACATTTTCACTACTTTATATGCTTGGATTTTTAATGCAAGCCTTTGAAGGCCACTAAGCCTGTCATTTGAGTAGATGTTCATAAGAACTTAATGTTACTCCCCACTATTGATCTCTTTCTAGACCTTTTCTATTTGGCTTCTCTCTCTCCTAATATGTAACCATATGGAAAAATGAAGCAAGAAACTCAAAACCATGCACTAATTGCAAATAACACTTATTATTTAAAGTAATATAATTTTCAAAACTAGAAAAACCCTGGGTCTTAACTCGGACATTTTATTAGCTCTATACCTTTGGAGAAAGCACTTAACCTCTCCAAGGGTCAGAGGGTTTTTCATTATGAAATGAAAGTAATAGCACATACCCTGTTCACATACTTTGAGCATCTAGTGAAAAGTTCATAAAAATACTCTGAAAATGGTTCTTCTACAAATATACAATATTGATGATGTTACTAACCAATGCATTAAGGGCCTTGTAAACTAAGGCATCAATGACAAGACTTGAAATGAAACTGCTCTCAGAACGTCTGCAACAAATACTTAGCCAAAAGAATTAATGGCACCTTCACTCAAACCTAGAGGCAGCCATTCGTTCTCCCTACTGAAATGACTAACACAGCCTTGCCCGCTAAAGGACGTAAGAGCCTTGGGAAATAATATAACCAGCACAATACCACTTACTATTCTTTATTGAGAACTGCTATGCATTAGACATTGTGTTAAACTTCTATAGAATCTCTATTTCAATTCTTACCTCAACCCTGTGTGGTAAAGGTGATTATTCATGTTTTACCGAGGAGAGAAAAGACAGAGTAAGCGACTTGCCCAAAGTCACATAACTAGTAAGTGGTAGTACTAGGATTTCAACCTAAGTCCCCCTGTCTCCAAAGCCTGTTCTCATAGTGATACATTTTATACTGTCTTTAAGAAACCAACTACTCATGTTATAAATTGTCCATCAGGCCTGATATTCAGCCAGTATATGTGTGGGGACACACCAGTAGGACTAGTCTATGCATCGGGACACCCACCAGCAGGGCCCATATATACGTGGGTGCAGACCAGTAGAGCCAGTATATGCATGGGGACACACCAGTAGGGCCGTGCCAGTAGTTAACAGTCAGTGTCTATCTTGATAGGCAGGTGCCTGTGTCATATTAGTTATTAAATATTTTTATTTATTTATGAAACATTTTATTCCTACTGTCTTGATTTCCAATTACACATTTTAGCTCAGCCCAGCCAAAAATCTGACACCCTCACACTTATTAAAGATTGACTCCTGGTCTCACTCATCACCTGGAGTCGCTCTACTCAAGATCTCCAACTCTGAAATTCTTTATCACCACTCCCCCTATTTCTACCCGTCTTCTGCCCTCACTTCCACCAAGCACCTGCTCAACCTCCAGACCATCACCTCCTTCAGATTCACGCAGCCTTTCTTCCCCCCTTATTCACTTGTCTTGGTAGGAGAAAGACACGTGAAGCTCCCTGAATGCTGACACCATGTCTTACTTATGCTTACATTCCTTGGATTACCTAGAATCACCACTTACACACTGTAGGTGCTTTGTGACCGTAAATTGAACTAAAAAAAGAAATTGAATCTACAGATAAGATTAGGAGTTCGTTGACACTACATGGATTATCCCAAATGATGGATTTATTTCTCAGTACTTACTCTGCCATTTCTGCACTCTCCTGTGGCCTTCAAGTATTTTGTGGATAACAAGGGTGAGCAAAAATATAAAAACTAATAGAACTAAAACATACCAAGTGATCTTCATGGAACAAGTGAAATCTGCAAAGAAAAAAATACTTTAAAAATACAATAAAATGATGCAACAGAAGAGAGGCTGTGTAGTGGTGTAGTTGGGTTCTACCACATATTCTTCCCTGAAGTGGAAAGCTGAATATACAATCTTCACTCCTACAGGGTCACATGCTCTCCTGAATTCTTGCCTGATGTATTAAATGAGGAAACTTGACCAGGTGGCTTCCAGGGATCCATTTAGTTCCAAAATTCTAGGGTTAATTTCACTTAGAGTTTTCGTTGATGTTAGTTTCACTCATCATTTGTATGACTAGGTTAAGACTGCAACATAGCAGCATCCCAGAATCAGAACCATTTGTAATTAATAAGTTTGGCACTGGGTCCAGCAGCCAAAAATTATGTCCTCAAATTGACAAAGATGCAATGAGTGTAAGGTAGATGGGGAATAAAGGGAAAGATAAAGAGAGAAGGCTGGACTGAGGCGTATAAGAGGCCAGGGCAGATGAATAATCAGACCCCTTTCTGCAGGGACTCTGACGACAATGACCACATAAGTGCACGTATTAATTAAACATGTAGTTACTGTAGCCTAAATTTAATAACGATACAGTAGAAACTTGTTCATTCAAATGACAGTAAGGCAATGTGGGAAGGATAGTCACCATCCAGCAATAGCTTAGCACCATCTCCTTTGGTCCCATAAAGACACGCTGGCCACCCGACGCAGAAATCAGTGACTTAAACAAGGCCAGACTCACCATGTTCAAGACACAACTGCCTACCGACTCTCTAAACCACTCTAGGAAGCCCTGGTGGTCTAGTGGTTAAGATTTGGTGCTCTAAGCCACTCTATGTACCCTCTTCCTCACACACAAAACACAGGCAGCAGTTATTCAACTTAGCAAGATGTATAACTTGTTTGCCCCATTGGATGACTGTCTTTGTGGGGCTCATGATCTGGAAATCCCATCCATGGGAAGACGTACATTAAATAGGCAGTCTATATTCATTCAGAGAAGAGGCTGAATAGAGAAAGGGTAGAGGTTGACTGGGGTGGCAGCACTCAGCCTCCCCAATATCATTCCATGCTATTCAGCCATCAAATCTGTATTCCTCACTCAGCATGCAGTTCACCGACAGAGAAGATTTGCAGTGCCAGCAAGAGCCAAGCTGGGCCCAATGACTAAGGTGTCACTAGGAACTGAGCAAGCTATAAAAAAAGAACCATGCATTCACCAACTTTATATTGCAATAGCAGAATGTGCACAAGTGGGGCCAAGCCAGCCAGGGCACCCACCAAAGCACCAGAAGAGTGTGTCCCAACATCCTAGGCTGTCAACCTACCCCCCATCCCTGCAGCCATCTTGGAGAAGAGCAAGGGGAAACAGACAGGAATCTGAGAAAATCTAAAAAGACAGTTTAAATTGTTGCTTCAAAGTAAATTTACCAGATTGGACTGAATTTAGTTTCACCCTCTGGTAGATAGGGCTTTTAAAGAAGATCAGATTAGTCTTTGCACAACAGAGAAAATATGAATAGATTTTCAATCTTGTACACATGGCAAAATGGGTATACTTTTTCCAGAATACAAGACTACGTATTTGTGCACCAATGTTATCTTTCTGAAATATAGACCCAAAAAAGATGTTAACAATCATTTCACTTTGACTCGAATTCATAGATTTTTCTATTAGCACAAAAATAAATTCTCTTAAAATCAAAATTATGGAAATGCTTATTTTTCTTTTATGTTTTAGAAAATGTAAAAAGCAATTAAATGGATACATAAATGTACATTGAAATAAATATAAGTTTTAATATCTACAGTCCAAACCTCTTTATCTTTCAGATTTCTTCATAGTTGCCTTCTCTCTGCAGCCTTTCCAAAACCTGCCTTCCGATCTCACTCTTGAACCGGAGGGAACCGACCCCTCTGTTCAGATCTTCTCAGATCCTCTCCAATACCCCACACACATACACATACCTTGAAATACCCCCTAATTGCAGAGGCTGTAGTGCCCTGGGCAAGCTAACTCACAGGAGAGCTTTCTTTGAAGTCTTATGTTTTACTTTAAAAACACATGCATATTATACGTTTGTGTTTGCTCTACAATAAGTATAACATTTCAAAAATAATTACCTCTCAAATAATTAAAGCTTTAGGAAAGTGTTCTAAGCCATCTGAAAGGCTCCCATATGTCCGGAACATCAAAAAGCACAGCAGCAAATGGCTCTCCCAGCCCCTGACACACTGAATGCACTTGCTCAATTGTTTTACATTCATCTCTCTGTGTCCCCAATGCCTGGCACACTGCTTGGCATACAGCAGGCACTCATTAAATGATTACATCACAAAATACTCTTCAAGGATAGGTTTTATGGGTGAAGTGAGGGCACACTGCTTAGTAGAAAGGATCAACTGCAGTAATTCAGAAAAGGGTGACTAGGAAGTTAGTCAGCCTTAAATAGAATTAAGGTGTAGGTAAGTTTTGTCTTTTGGGCTCTTACCTTTTCCTCAGAGTCATCAGTGACCCAAGGGGCCTAAACTGCACCCTGCCTATCTTTGAGGCTTTACATCAAAAATCCCATTTAATCCAGGCCTGGTTCTCAGCTCTAAGAAACAACATGCTAAATCAACTCAAAATAAGATTTTAATAGCACATCACAATGTACATAGATATTTACATTTAAAAACAAGTCTCACCCTTCGATACCCAAGTGTGGTAGTATTGCTTCAAGCACAGCTAACAGGCATGTCCAAAAGTTATTCTGGGGCACAGGGTCTTTCTAGTGACCCTCAAATCACAACCCATAGATGTCTCCTCTGCTTTTGGGTACAGCTGGGCCCCATGAGAAGCACATTTTGAAAGAAAAATAAGCAGATAAATGGGCTAACATTTTCTCCAACCGTATTATTTCATCAACAAAATTCTTCAACTATTTAACTTTCAGTGAAGTTAATGTGGTAGCCCTTATTTAATTGTGTCTACGTCCGATTCTTCTTTTCCTCTAATGTCCTTAAAAACTTACTTTTTACATCCATTTCTTGGTGCAAAGTAATGTGTATACAATTATTTGGGTATTCCATAAATCTACAAGTGTGGTTTATAGACTTTTCCTTGGCTGGATCTTCCTCCATGATTGCTGACCTTCTAGTGTGGGTTTTTGGATCACAGGTAAGGTTATATTCCTCAATGTGGTCAACTGTAGGAGTTACAGTGAAGTTAAAATGTTGACAAGGTGAATGAAAATCATTTGTCTTCCCTTCCATTGATCCTTTCATGATAAGAACTAGGAAGAAATTAAGAAAATGTTATTCACAAAATAGTAATACACGGTAAGAAAACATATACAACTCAGAACTAAGTCTCCTCCCTCCTATACAGAAAAGTAGAAACAAGAAGTTACCTACACTAAAAATAATGATTAAAGGGCTTACATTTTTTAAGATTGTGAAAACCATAGAACCAGAGCATCTCAAAGAAAATACAGACATTTCCCTGGTGACTTGTGGGACAGATTGTATTCCCCCAAATTGTCGATAATATTTCCCATTTCATATTATCCTAGTTTACTAGGGCTGCTGTCACAAAGTACCATAAACTAGGTGGCTTTAAGAAGAAAAATGTATTGTCTCACAGTTCCAGAGGCTAGTTATTCCAGATTAAGGTATTGACAAGTTTGCTTCCTTCTGAGGACTATGAGGGGAGGATTGATTCCATGCCTCTTCTCTAGCTTCTGGTGGTTTCCTGGTAATCTTTGGCATTCCTTGACTTACAGAAGCATCACCCTGATCTCTGCCTTCATCCTCACGTGACTTTCTCTCTGTCTCCATGTCTGTGTCCACATTTCCCCTTTTCGTAAGGGTACCAGTCATGCTAAATTATGAGCCCACCCTACTCCAGTATGACCTCACCTTAACTAATTACATCTGCAAAGACCCTATTTCCAAATAATATCACATTCTGGAGATACTGGAGGTTGGGACTTCAATATAATTCAATCCATAACACACATGTTAACCTAACACTTTGCCACTGCCCATAAATAGATAGAGTCTAATATCTTTCCACTTGAATCTGGGTGGGAAGGGTTGTGACTTGCTTGTAACCAATCAAGTGCAGAGGAAGTGACACTGAATGGACGAGGCCAGAAAAGGTCAAGCAATTTCTGCCTTGTTCTTTGGAGCATTAATATTGGAGCCTTGAACAACTATGAGTTCAACAACTCAAGGCCACCATGCTGTGAAGGAGACCAAATTAGCCCAAGTAGAGAGACCACATAGGAAAACTCTGAGACTACATTAAAAGAGAGATGCCCACCTGCCTCTAGCCCCTCTTGCCCCCTCCATTTTAGTTCCAGTAACTGTCTAACTCCAATAGCATGAAATGCTCCAAGCCAGAAATGCCCAGTTATGCTCATTCTGAAACCCTGACCCACCAAAAAAAAAAAAAAGAAGTGATAAAATGATTGCTGTTGTTTTAAGCCACTGAGTTTTGGGATGATTTGTTACACAGCCATAGCAACTGGGATAACTTATCACTGAACTGCTTTTGCTTTTCAAGGAGGCAGAGAAGTAGCATCTGTGAGCTACCAACTCTTAACACATTTCCTCATTCTCTATTATCATAAAGGTATCTTTCCCAATTTGCTTTCTAGTGAATTTGACCCAGAACCCTGCAATAGTCACAGCACTACTTGAATAAGAAGAGAAGAAAAGACGTATCTATATTGCTCTTCATCTAAAGTCAACGCCAAGAAATCTTGGTCCCATTCAGAAAGAAGGGAAAAAATGCCAATATAGAGCAATACAGGAAGCAGTCTTGCTAAATAAGTGTAAGCAATAAATCAGATGTTTGGCCTTGAGGCCACTAGTATATTTTATGACTGTAAATGAATAATTTTTCAAAGATCGATTTGGTTTAATCAAAAAATTGATTCAATTTAATTAAATAATAGATACTGACCTCATAATAAATGCAAGGTTCAGTTAGGCACTACAGATAATACATATTCTTCTATTTGTTCATTCATTCATTAAACAAATATTTACTGAATGCCTAATGTCAGACATTATTCTAAGATATAGAAATATAATAGTGAACAAAGACAAAGTCCTTGCCATCAAGAGCCTCATTGGATAGGTAGCCAAGTGAAAAGACAATTGTATACCATGGATAAATGTTAGGCAGGAGTAATTACAAATGCATCAAAGATTCAATGACTCCTTGGAAAATCAAAGTGTGATTTTACTATGAGAACCTGCTAGTTTACTTTGATTTTTTTTTTTAAGGAAGATTAGCCCTGAGCTAACATCTGCTGCAAATCCTCCTCTTTTTGCTGAGGAAGACTGGCCCTGAGCTAACATCTGTGCCTATCTTCCTCTACTTTGTATGTGGATCGCCTGCCCCAGCATGGCTTGACAAACGGTGCCTACATCCGCACCCAGGAACCGAACCGGGGAACCCCAGGCCGCCAAAGCAGAGCACGTGAATTTAACCTCTTAGCCACCGGGCTGGCCTCTACTTAGAATATTTTTAATTCACTTTTTTCAGTTCATTTTTTTAAAATTCAATATCTTTGAAGACAGCATGTTAAATAATCCTTTACCCATCAAAGGTATATGAATTACAGTGGCACTTTGATGTATTTTGAGAATACATATTGTGTTTTTGATAAATCAAAGTAAACCAAGAATGAGTGATATCCCAAAGCTTTGTGCATCACTCATCAAGAGCCACACCACCAGGAGTTCCAGTGCCACTGGACTTGAAATTGGAATATATCATTAATACTTTTTTTAACAGAATAAAGTCATTTATCCTTAATAAATTTTATTCTTACTTTCCCTTTTCACGTACCTTTTGATGTTTGTTCCTGAGAAATAAAATCCATATCTCCTTTAGACTCACAAACCAAACATGAGGAGCACATTTGAAATTCACTCGTGAAGTCCTGGCAAATCCTGGTGAAGTTTTGAAAGTTGGTGTGATTTAGAAAGATTCCCATAATAGTCTGAGTTTCCCTTAGTGGTTGTAGGAAAGTCACGAAGGACAAGTTCACGGAGGAGAGTGAATAGGTGAGATTAGTTTGTAAACACCCTTCCAGACATGATAGCTTCAAGATGTTTCCTATAAAGAAAAAAAAAGAAAACTTTCTTTACTGTGAAATTCTGAGTTTTGGGCATTCAGATAAATACACAGTAAGCTCACAGTTTTTCTGAGGCAAATTCAGTACATTTCAGCTTATCAGTGACAAGACTTTGTTCTTACATGAATTAACAATACCTACTCCATTGAAATATTTCTTTTTAAAATTTGCCAACATTCCCTATTAATTTCCAAAGAACAGAAGTCCTTCTAGAGCAGTGCTCGGAAACCCTAGCATTTTAGCCATTCTCTCTTCTGGAAAAGTTTTAATGGACAACCCTTAGGTTCCCCTGAATCTATCTCTTCCAAAATAGAGGTTCAAGTCAACTGCAAGGAGTTGAACAAGGAAGGGCAAACTTGAACAGTTTCTCTGTTTTAGTTTTTGAGGGCTGCTGTAGTAAATAACTACGACCTTGGTGGTTTAAAGCAAGAGAAATTTATTCTCATGCAATTCCAGAGGCGAGAAGTTCAACACTAGTTTTACTGGTTTGAAATCTAGGTGTCTACAGGACCACGCTCCCTCTGAAGGCCCTAGGGAAGAATCTGTTCCTTGTCCCTCTTCCAACTTTTGGTGGCTGCTGGCATTCCTTGACTTGTGGCTACACGATCATTTGCCTTCTACTCTTGTCTCTGTCTTCTACTCTTCTGCCTGTGTCAAATCTCCCACTGCCTCTCTCTTATAAGGACACTTGTGATTGGATTAAGAGCCCACCAGAATAATGCAAGATAATCTCCCCATCTCAAGATCCTTAACTGAATCACAGCTGTAGAGACCGTTTTTCCTCACAAGGTAACATTTACAGGTTCCAGGGGTTAGCACCTGATATCTTTGGGTGGCCATTAGTCAACCTACCTGGACCTCCAAAGATGCAATTTAACAGGGTGACATCATAACTTTTATTTTTGTCTGAAGGCAAACATCAGGTATGGAAATGATGGTATAATAGAAAGAACACTGAGTTCAAAACAAAAGACAAAGACTCTAGTGCTATATCTGCCATTAGCCAAGATGCTTGGACAATTAGTCTCTGTGAGTGTTATCTTCTCATCAGCAAAAGAGAGATAATAATTCTAGACCCTGCTAACCTCATGGGATTCTGGCAGCATCAAGTGTTATAGTGCATATGAAAATACTTTGGAAATTGGTACAAATGTGTATTATTTAAAATGCAAACCCATATTCCAAAGTAAAACTTCAAAATTCATGCTTCATTTAGGATAGCATTATCTATGATTTAATCCACACAAGTAATTAAAGCTGACCATATAAAACTTGGGAATCTCTATTTAACAGTATTGATCACCTAAGGAAGACGTAACTTCTCTTTCAGACATTCCCAGTCTGGCAGGCATTTGCTAGTATGAGGAAATAACTGGCATGCTCAATTTCACCTTTATGTCTTTCTTTACTATCTCTCATATAATCATATAGGGCAAAACGTATTATTGAAAGTTTCTAAATAATGTAGAACACAATGAAAGAATTACTTCATTTTTTGGAATGATTACTCCTAGTCATAGATTTTGGTTCAAACTTAAAAGAAAATCAAGCTATTGATTTATATTAAAGCATGTTTTTTACTTGTGGAGTTTGTACTGTAATAGCAATTCCATAAGTGTTTCACTTACTGATGATAATATTTTTATTATTTAGCAAATTAAAGGCTTGCTTCCCAGCCCTCTACACTTGAAATAGCTTCTGTAATAACTGACATGTGATTTCCAGCTATAAAAACACTTCATACTTGAGTTGCTATAAAGGTTTTTTTGCAGGAGGAAATGGTATTTTACTCAAATACACAATTTTATAATGTCTTAATATATTTATAAATAAAATTGTAATCAAATTGTAACTGATTTTTAAAAATAATAATAATGTCCCAGGAAAGAGACAGAAATGTACCATCTGACAGAAGTCTATAATCTATAGCTTTTTTATATTACTAAAACACATGAAAAAGTTCTTGCCATCTCTCCATTTTCCTCACTGGCATTTTTCATCTTATGAAATTTTAAACTCCTCGAATTTATATTCCTATTATATGACCAGCAAAGGAGATAAAGAAATTTTTATGTGAACGTTGCAATCTTCTTATCCAAAAAGTGACCAACTGGGCTTTATGGAATTGATGCGATGTCCTCTATATTTAGCTAAGAGGTCATTTTATGATGGCTTTTAAACCTTAGTTTTAAAGAATTCAATTGAAAAAGAAATAAATAGAGGACATATCCTTCCCTGGCATAATTTTAAGAAGTAAATGAATTCTACTCAATCATTGTTGTTATCAGGTGAGCTATATTCTCATCTCCATAAATAAGGATTTATGAATTTAACTATGCCATTAATATTGCTAGGAGTCAGACATCTGAATTCTCACTCCCAGAGATAGAAATGCATTCCAGAATTACTCCAGTACTAAAACTGCCATCTCTCAGAGTAAGTTTATAAAATACTAAATAGAATTAGGAAAATACATTACAGTATAGGACAAATGCCCAATTCAGCTATTTTTTCTTTTTAAAAAAAGCAAAGAACAAGACTAAAGAAACATCAACTATCTTTATTTTCTTTTTACACTTTTATTATAAAAATATACCACACATAAGCATATACGAAATACATTGTGCCAGTTAAAGAATAATAAAAATAAGCAAACACCCATGTATCTAGCACCCAATTAAAAAACAGGATATCATCAACATCTCTGAAGCACCTTATCCCTTTCCATTCCTACACACTCCTTCTTTCCCACAGGTTAACCAGTCATGAATTTTGTGTTTATTATTCCTTTTCTTTATCTTAGAGCCTTTTCAAAATGTACATATTCTCAAATAACATTGTTTCATTTAACATAGTTTAGAAATGTATGCACAGGTATGGAATATACTGTATTATCGTCTATGACTTGCCTTTTTTGCTTAATATGTTTTAGTCATGTTGCTGCAAATAATCGTAGCTAATTACCTGTGATATCCTTTTGAATGAATATACCACAACTTATTCATTCATTCTTCTGACAGTGAACATTTGGGTTGTTTCTATTTTTGCTGTTATGAATAATGCTGCTATGAACTGTAACTCTCATACGTTGCTGGTGGGAATGTAAAATAGTACAACCACTTTGGAAAATAGATTTTTTATTTTCTTTAAGTTAAACATATATTTAGCATATGACCCAACAATTCTACTCCTAGGAATTTACACAAGAGAAATAAAAACATATGTCCACACAAATACCTGTACATGAATTTTCACGGCAGCTTTTTATTCATAATAGCCAAGAACTGGAAACAATCCAAATGTCCAACAACTGGTGAATCTATAAACAATTCCTGACATACCCATATAATGGAGTACTACTCAGCCACACAAAGGAAGAAAATACTAATATGAACAACAACATGGATGAATCTCAAATACATTATGCCAAGGGAAAGAAGCCAGATAGATACAAGTGACTACATACTGTGATCCCATTTATACGAAATCCTAGAAAATAGAAAACTATATTGACAGTGGGAGGAGAGCTCTTCTGCAAAGGAAAAAGAGGAAGCTTTGGGGAGTGTTGGAAAGTTTTATATTTTGATTGTGGTGGTAGTTACCTTGGTATAAACATTTGTCAAACCTGGAACTATACACTTAAAATGGGATCATTTTATTATAAGTAAATTATATGTCAATAAACTTTTTGGGTTTTGTTTGTTTGTTTTTTGCTGAGGAAGATTGGCCCTGAACTAACATCTGTGCCCACCTGCCTCTATTTTGTATGTGGGACACTGCCACAGCATGGCTTGATGAAAAGTGTGTAGGTCCATGCCCAGGATCCAAATCTGCCAACCCTGGGCCACCGAAGCAGAGCACACAAACTTAACCACTACACCATCAGGCAGGCCCCAGTAAAGTTTATTTTTAAATAATGTTCCTATGAATGTTCATGAACATGTCCCCTGGTACACAAATACAGAAGTTTCTCTAGCATACACACTGAGCGAAATTGCAGGGTATTCAGTATGTGCATCTTTGATTTTACTAGAAAATGCCAAATTATTTTACTAAGTGGTTGTACCAATTTATACTCTTACCTGCAATATATAAAGGTTCCCATTGACACATTCCTTGGCCAGTGCTTTTCAAGTTTTGCCAATTTGATGAGTGTTAAATAGAATCTCATCATGGTGTAAAGTGTATTTCCTAGTTTTCCTTACTTTTCCTTTTTCTGTTAGGTTGTTTGTCTTTTCTTATTAATGTTTAGGAGTTCTTTAAACTTTCTGTTTAAAAATGTAAGAAGTTCTTTAAATATTCTGTTTACAATTTTAAGAAGTTCTTTAAATTTTTTATCAAGGTATTGTCTCACAGTTTGTACCTTGTCTGTTCATTTTTACTATGTTCTTTTTGTTAAAAGGAAGTATTTAATTTGAATGTAGTGAATTTATCAATCATTTCTTTACAATTTGTACTTTGCGTCTGGTTTAAGAAACCCTTCTCCCTTAAAGTTTAAAAGATCTTCTCCTACATTTTCTTCTAAAAGTTTTAAAGTTTTGCCTGTTACATTTAAATTCTTAATCTATCTCAAATTGTGCACAGTGTGAGTTAGGAAACCAAATTTACTTTTTCCATATGGATAATCAATTGTACTAGCATTTATTGAGTAATCTGTCTTTCCCTCATTATCTGTAATAACACCTCTGTCATATATCAAGCATCCATGTAGGTATAAGTATGTTTCTGGGTTCTCAATTTTGTTCCATCAGTCCATTTATCCATCTTTCCAAAGATCATACTGACTTAATTACTTCTGCTTTGTATAAAAGCTTTTATATCTGATAAGAAAAGTCCCCTCATCTTGTTCATTTTCTTTGGGAGTGTCTTACTATTCTTGTCCTTTTGCTCTTTCTGATAAATTTTAGAATCAGCTTGTTGAGTTTGATGAAGAATCCAGTTGTAATTCTTAATTGAATCTCAAAATCAGCTGGAGGAGAAAGACATGACACTGAGTTCCTCCTCTCACTCCTTTCTTCCTTTCTTTCTGTTTATATAGGTTTTCCCTGATATCTTTCAATAAAGTTTCCAAATTCTCTCCATTATGGCCCCATACATCTTTTGTTAGATTTTTCTCCTAGGTATCTTACTTTTTATTGCTATTATCAATAGCATCTTTTAAGAAATATGTTTTCTCTTTATTTCCACATAAGAGTATGTGGAAATACAATTGATTTTTTTTCTTTTTTTTTGAGGAAAATTAGCCCTGAGTTACCATCTGCCACCAATCCTCCTCTTTCTGCCGAGGAAGACTGGCCCTGAGCTAATATCCATGCCCATCTTCCTCCTCTTTATATGTGGGACGCCTGCCACAGCATGGCTTGACAAGTGGTGCATAGGTCTGCACCCAGGATCCGAACAAGTGAACCCCAGGCCACGGAAGCAGAATGTGCAAACCTCACCGCTGTGCTACCAGGCAGGCCCCCAATTGACTTTTGAATATCTCATTCTTGCCACTTTATAAGCTTCCTTATTAATTTTCATTTTTTCCTATAAGTATTTTGGACTTTCTATGCAGATATGCATATTGACTACAAATAATGAAAACTTTATACCTTACACCTTTTATTTCTTCTACTTGTCTTATTGTACTGACTTGGATCTCCAGCACCATGATGAACAGAAGTGTTGAAAGTGGGCATCCATGCTTGCTCCTGATCTTAAGAAGAATACTTATAATGTTTTGTCACTGACGATGATATTTCATACCACCATTTTTAAATAGCCTGTATCAGCTTAAGGAAGTTCTCTCCTACTCCTAGTTTGCTAAAAGTTTTTCATTATAAGCGCTGTTGAATATAACTGAATGCTCTTTCAATAACTATTGAGATGATTAGATGGCACTTCTTCTTTAATCTGTTAATACAGTGAATTATATTGTTAGATTTTCTAATGCTAACTCAATCTTGCATTCCAGGAATAAATCTAATTTGATCATTTTTATACATTGCTGCAATCAGATTCTTAATGTTTTGCCTAAAAGTTTTTATCTATGTTTCTAAATGAGAGTGGCCTGTAAATTTTTCTTTTTTATACAGTCTTTGTTGTCTTTGGATACCAAGATATGCTAGTCTTAAAAAATAAATTAGAAAATGTTCCCCCTTTTCTATTTTCTGAAAAGGTTTATTATAAAATTGAATTTATCTCTTCAATCCATTTCTTGAAAGTTTGTCAGAACTTGCATGTAAAATCATCTGAACCTAGTGTTTCTTTCAGGGAAAATTAAATCATTGGCTCAATTTCTTTAATTATTGTACAACTCTTTGGATCTTCCATTTCCTCCCAAGTTTTGGTAAGCTATATTTTTCTAGAAATGTGTCCATATGTTTTAAATTTACTAACTTAAAGCTATTTATAATAATCTCTCATTACATTTTTAATTTCTGTTATGTCCCTTTTTCATTCCTAACACTAGTTACTTGCATCTTCTCATTTTTTGATTATTAAGTTTTGGTAGGCAGAATATCGGCCTCCCGAAGATATCCACATCGTAATTCCCAGAATTGTGAATATGTTACATTACATGGCAAAGAGAAATTAAGACAGAAGACAGAATTAAGATTGCTGATGAACTGATCTTAAAATAGGTAAATTACCCTGGATTATCCAGGTGGGCCTAACGTAATCACAATATAGAAGATGGTGGCAGAAGCATCTGTGACAGAGTAATACCACGTGAGAAAGTCTCAACAGGCCATTGCTGGCTTGGAAGATGGAAGAACGCCACAAGCCAAGGAATGCAGGCAGCTTCCAGAAGCTGGAAAAGAAAAGAAAATAGATTTTCACCTAGAACCTTCAGAAAGGAATACAGCCCTACTAAGAAGTTGATTTTAGCCCCGTGAGACCTCTGTTGGACTTCTACCTACAGAAATATAAGATAGTAAGTTTGTGTTGGTTTAAGCTACTAAGTTTGTGGTCATTTGTAAAGCAGCCATAAGAAACTAACACATTAATCATTGCAGAAGTTTGTCCATTTAATTACTCTTTCCAAAGAACCAATTTTTTACTTTATTGACCCTTTCGATTGTGTCTTTTAATTTCATTGACTTTTGCTCTTGTCTTCATTATTTCCTGCCTTCTACTTTCCTTGGGTTTATCTCACTGCTCTTCTGCTATCTCATGTATAAGCTTTGAAAGCTATACATTTTCTTCTAAATACCTACTATTTTTGTAGCATCCCACAAGTTTAAATAGATATCATTTTCATCATTATTCAGTTGTTACTATTTTCTAATTTCCACTATGACTTCTTCTCAAATGTGGGTTATTTAAAAGTGAATTTTTTACATTTCCAAATACATTGTTTGGTTTTAGTTTTCTTTTTGTTATTAGATTCTAACTTAATCACACTTAGTTAGATACATATATTAAAGATCGTTTGAAATTTATTGAGGCTTGCTTTTATGCCCTGGTAGGTGGTGAATTTTTATTAGTGTTCCATAAGTTCCTGAAAGAATGTGTATTCCCAAATGTTGAGTTCAGTATTCTAAATATGTCCATTAGATAAAACTAGTTGTTTGAATTGTTTGAATCATCTATATTCCTATTCTTTGTTCATTTGATTATATTTTATACTGAGAAATATGTTTAGAATCTCCCACTGTAATAATGGATTTATAAATGTCTCTTTTAAGCTATCTTATTAGGGACATTCTGATTTGGAATTGATAGGTATTCCTGTGAATGGAATCTTTCCTCTGTATATACTGACCTTCTTTACTGCTAGTGATGTGTTTGATCTTACAATCTTACGTTAATGCAATGATACGTGCTTTCTTCAGTTACTATTTCCTCCCTATATTTTTCTCATTCTTTTACTGTTATGTTTATTCCCTAATGCTTTAGAGAGATCTCTTTTAAAGGTCATATTGCTTGAAATTGTTTTTTCTTCCAGTCTGATAATTTTTTGTCTTTTTACCTGAATAGATTTGCCTATTTACATTTACTGGGATCATTGATATATTTAGATTTAAATATACCATATTATCTAGTGATTTCTATTTGTCCCACTTTCCCTATTACCTTTCTTGCTGTCTATTGAATTGATTTAGAGGGGTTTTTTTCTCATTTCATTGTTTTTCCCTTTAGTTATTTGAAGGTTAGACACTATATTTCTATTATTTTAGTAAGTCTTAACATGCATCTTAACAAAGTCTAAATTCAATCCATAGTCTTACCCTCTCTCAAACAATATAAGAATCTAAGAATACTGTACTCTGATCACATCATTCCTGACTTAAATGATATTTTTGTATAGCATTTTAATTCTCTTGTTTCTTCATTGACACATAAATTAGTAGGGTTTTCTTTACAGTTCATATTTTCCAGATTTATTTAGGTTTACTCAAATGTCTATAATTATTATTGGAGTTTTTCTCCTGTCATTTCTTCTTGCATCTCTGGCCTTTCTTCTGGATTATATTCTTTCTCCTGAAGTTACTTCTCTAAAAGTTCCTTCACTGAGGATCTGCTGATTATAAACTCTCTGCTTTGTTCAACTGAAAATGTACATTTCACCAATTCTACACTGACCGTAATTTCACCCCAGAACTTTGCAGCCATTATTCCATTGCCTTCTGATTTTCATTGTTGCTTTCAAGAAGGGAGCTGTCAGCTTAATTATTGTTCCTTTGAAAATAATATGCCTTTATCTCTGGTTATTTTTAAAGATCTCTTTAGTTTTCACGTTCTACATAATTTCTTATTTATTCTGTTTGGGATTTGTTGGGTTTCCTGAACCTCAGGCTTCGTGTCTTTCATCACTCTGTAAAATTCTCAGCCACATCTCTTCAAATATTGCCTTTTTCCCATTCTATCTCTTCTCTCCTTTTGCGCCTTTTATTAGAAATATCGCCCTTTGTTCTCTATGTCTCTCAACCTCTGTTTCATATTTTCTACTTCTCCAGCTCTCTGAAATATGCTCTTGATAATTGCTTCAGATCTATATTCCAGTTCATCGTTATTCAGTTGTGTCTAATCTGTTTATTCTATTCCTCGTGTTTCTACTTCAAGTTATTATATTTTCGTAATTAGAATTTCCAGTTGGTTCTTTTTCAAATCTGCATGGTTATTTTTAATAATCTTGTTTCTTATTCATATTTTTGATATTATTTTTTATTTATTGAAACAAATTGAAAACTTACTTTATATTATATCTTGTAATTCCAATGTCTGAATTCTTTAGAGATCTGATTCTGCTATTTGTTGCTTCTGTTGACTCTTGCCTGTTGAGTCTTTATGTGTTTTATGATTTTTATAGTATCTCAGGCTCCTTAGAATTTTACTCAGGAAATATTTGAGATCTGGGTTGAAAATGTTTTCCTCCAGAGAGGATTGGTATTTGCCTCTACTTGGTGTCTAATGGTACCACTAACTCAAAACCACTTTAAATTAAATTCTTGGGTTGGGCTTTTCTCACCTCACAGAAAATGACCCTCAATATCCAAATTAAGTCCAGCTTATCTTCCCAAACTCTCAAGGGGGATTTTTTCTTTTCTCTATCCAGAGCCTAGGTGGAGGCAGACAGATTTCCTTATAGCCAGACAGATTTTATCCTTAATTACTCTTTCATGAAGCGTGGCACCTTTTCCAACCCAGCCTAAGGCTCTGGCTTGTGTCCCCCTATGTGAGGCTCAATGCAACTGAGACCCCAGGCCACCAAGAATTGGTAGATATTCCAGAGATGACCAATACATTCGCTCTTGCTAATCCACCTAGATTTGTAATTTCTAGCTGTTTTCAACATTTGAGGAGTTTTCTTGTTTTCTTATAAGTTCAACTATGTATTTTTAATCTGTCTTAGCTCACAGTTTTAGATATTTTATTCCAGGAATGTGTCTCAAGGTTTGATTGCAAGAACAGAAGTCACACCTATCTGTTGACCTTTAAAAATGATAAGTGGGAATTTATAATAAAACCTTCATGTTTGACAGACAATAGGAACTCCAGAAAATACTCTACGTCAAGTCATATTTTCCCAATACCTAAGCTATTCCTCTGTTAACTAGTTGTCAGGGAACTTTGGAAGAAGCATGAGATTTTTCTCAAACAATATGTATTTTAAGTGTTATTGCTTCAACATAGTAAATGTAAACTAGAGAAAATAAGAAATTTTGCCACTAAAAACATAGCTAGTATAACCACTTTGAAGAAGCATTTGGCAGTTTCTTATAAAATTAAATATACTCAGCTATTCCACTGCTAGTTACCCGATAGAATGAAAATATATGTTCACATAAAGACTCGTACAAGAATGTTCATAGCAGCATATTTATAATAACCGAAAACTGGAAACAACCCATGGCTGAATGGACAAATGTGGCATATTTGTACAATGGACTATTTAGCAATAAAAAGATAGGAACTACTGATGCACTTAATAACGTAGATGAATCTCAAAAACATTATGCTTAGCTAAAGGAGACAGACCAGAAGTAGATACTGTGTGATGACTCCATTTATATGAAGTATAAGAAGGGACAAGACTAAACTATGGTGACACAGGTCAGAAACCTCCCTTGGGGTTGGGAGGAGATTTGGCAGGAAAGGGCAGGAGAAATCATTCTGGGAGTGATGAAAATCTGTGTCTTGTGTCAGGTGGTAATTACACAGGTACATACAACTGTCAAAATTCACCGAACTAGCACTTAAGATCTTTCCATTTTATTGTGTGTAAATTATGCCTTCAAAAAAAATAACCAAACCAAAGCAAACATAGCCAATTGTTTCTAAAGATGTTTCATCATTATTGGATATTCTGTAGTATAATTCAGCAACTGAAAAATATTAGCTGCCAGGATAGGGGAGAGCTTTTGGTTTAGCGGCCTAATTTACAGAGACATTGGTTAACCTATGTTGTTTTCCTTTGGTTACAGATCCGCCTCTTTAACAACTGGCATAGACTCAAAAGAGTATCAATTTCAATAGTAACAATTCAAACAATTATATTTCCATTGTGGGTCCAATAGTTGAAGCTTCTCTGCTAATATTGAGTGGGAAAGGGAAAAAAAAGAAAAGATCATGTCGTGCACAGATGATGCATCCATGACATTAACCAGGTCAGAAACAGAAGAGTCTAGAGAAGAAATGGATTTATTCATAGAACATTTGGGGAAGGCAATAAAAATATTTTCTGGGGACCAAGGGCAAAATTTTGAGTTACTTTTAACTTATGATAGTAGTATATGAACTACAGATTTGGAACATAAGAGACGTCTGGCTTTACTTGTCAAAAAACTGGAAATAAGTGCACATTATGAAATTCTTCATGGGAAAAAAAGGGTAGGAAAATGACTTAGGGTAAAGAGATACATATCTTTTAAGTAAAAGGTTCTGTGAAATAAATTTCACAGACTATGCAACCTAAAAGTCCTAGGTTTGTAATGAAATTTTTTGTTTTGAAAATGTAAGGTGAGAATAATGATGCCTGGCTTGCCTAAATCAAAGATGGTTGTGAGGAGGGCCAGTCCGGTGGTGTAGAGGTTAAGTTCACATGCTCCGCTTTGGCGGCCCAGGGTTCACAGGTACATATCCGGGGCATGGACCTAGCACCACTTGTCAAGTCACACTGTGGTGGCATCCTACATAACACAGAGGAAGATTGGCAACAGATGTTAGCTCAGGGCCAAGCTTCCTCATGGAAAAGAAAAAAAAAAAGATGGTTGTGAGGATCTGATGAGAAATGCTTCCCTCAAGAATGTTTCCTTTTTTTCCTTTACAATATGAAAATTCACTCAATCAACGAATACTCATTGAGTGCCTCCTAATGTGACAGATACTGTTCTAAGTGCTTGAAATATGAACTAAATAGACAAAAACCTCATTTTCATTGAGCTTACATTCTTTTTCTTATTTTTTTGGAGGAACACCAGCCCTGAGCTAACATCCGTGACCATCTTCCTCTACTTTATACGTGGGATGCCTACCACAGCATGGCTTGCCAAGCAGTGCCATGTCCGCACCTGGGATCTGAACTGGTGAACCCCAAGCTGCCAAAGTGGAACATGAAACCTTAACTGCTGTGCCACTGGGCAAGCCCTGAGCTTACATTCCATTCCGAGAAATCAGACAACAAAAAATACACACAATAAATGAGTAAATTATATAGGTGATAAGTGCTATGGAGGAAAGAAAAGCACAGTGTAAGGGGAAGATGCATTACCTCGTCAGTGTTTTAGAGCAAGTCATTTTTTCTAGAAAAACAAAAAAGATATACAGAAAGAATATTTCGTTTATCCACCATGAAATGAGATAAGCAGTTAGAAAGCATCCCCAGCAAGGGTTGTTGCTATGGTAACCTAATAGATGAGAGAATAAGGCTTGTTCTGCCAAAACAGGGAAAAGCTTTATATTCACCAGAATTTTTTTTTGGTCAGCATATGTTGTCTAAAATATATATGTAAAAATATTGTGTCTATGAGTAGCCATTTTAAGACTATAATGATTTAGAAAATCCAGTAAGAAAGAAAATCTTACAACAAAGTAAATGTATCTATCTAAGTTTATTCCTTCTTTCTCAAGACTTTCAGAATAGACTCTCTGCAGAATGATGCTTCACCAGGAATGAGTTGAAATATTTAATGAGTTAAAATGAGTTATTACATGTAAAAGTACTTGTTACTTGGTACACGTATAAGTAGATGTTAAATTTTTAAAAATTTAGGGCCCAGCCCAGTGGCATACTGGTTAAGTTCGCACGCTCTGCTTCGGCAGCCTAGGGTTTGCAGGTTCAGATCCCAGGCCCAGACCTACACACCATTCATCAAGTCAGGCT
The DNA here is from genome assembly GCF_021613505.1 of Equus quagga. Taxonomy (NCBI): domain Eukaryota; kingdom Metazoa; phylum Chordata; class Mammalia; order Perissodactyla; family Equidae; genus Equus; species Equus quagga. Next base: position 10,725,553 of record NW_025796728.1, on the reverse strand, counting down.
GTGGCAGCTTCCTACATACAAAGTAGAGGAAGAGTGCCATAGATGTTAGCTCAGGGCCAATCTTTCTCACACACACACACACAAAAATTTAAATAGTTATAAAACTATATCCCAAACCTCATTGGCAATTACTGATTAAATTATTAGTGAGCCAGTTAATAAGAAGAAAATAAACTGCCCATTTTTGAGACCTAAGATAACACTTTGAGGCAAATTAATTGCAGCTACCCTTGAAAACACTGTTCTTTATAATATGGATATAAGTAACGTACACATATGCTCACATGCTTCAGGGTTTATCCTGTAGTTGCAAGTATTTAAAGTTCCTTTGCCTTTATTTTCGTCAATTTCACTGCTCATTAGACTACCATTTCCATCAGAAAGTGTGAAATGGAAGGGGAAATGAAAGCTGGTAAACATAGTTAATGTCAGTTTGGCTCTTAAAAGTAAGTGAGGAAGTCAGGACAGCTTGATAAAATTAGGTTTGAGGTGTTTTCATCTGTGCTATTCCTGTCCCTCATTGCCACAAATTACCAGGAATACGCTTGTATAACTCACTACAATTTTTAGTATCGAGAATTTCTGAGATATTAACATCAGTACATTTTATTTGAAAATCAATAATACTTGCTTCTCTTAGAAAGTGGTCCTGCAAGTAGGTAAGAAGAAATATTAAGTAATCATTAGAACTCTGACCGTTATTTCTCTTTGCAAATGAAAATGGAAGAAACATCCTCCCCCAGACAGGCCTGGAAACAACTTTTACATTGCGATCGTGACTTTTTACATCACTATTTTAGTAATTACAGTATTGCGTTTAATTATTTTCCAGACAATCCTCCCTCTGACTAAAAACTTCTTGAAGGAAGAATTGCCTTTCATTTTTGCAGCCCTGGGTTCCTAGTACAGTTGAAACATTATTCATAAGTGAAGGAATATGTAAATAAAAGATCAGTGAGATTTACATGAGTTAACCAGGTCTCCCGCTCTTAAACACCGTAAGTCCAACAAAGGCAGGTTAGTGAAGTCTCTTGTTTGGAGCAACCCAGCTGCCTAATTGCAAGAAGCTCTGAATCAAAATATATCCATTCCCTTTATGTCTCCATTATCTACATGCAATATAAGTGTATCAAACCATTATTTTAACTACTGTATCTTAGTATACGCTGCCTTTCGAACAAACTGAAAGTTAGAATAGGCTTTCTTGCCAGTGCATACCCAATGCAAATTCATTAAAAGCCCAACACCCTTGAAGAAGTTCCTCTTCTTTGGTCGTTCGACTAATTAGCTTATACTGTGTAATTATGATAATTGAATATCCTGAGTAATGATTATTCAGAGACTCAGATACATTCTTGATGGAAAATGATCAAACACAGTGCTCTATTTTTAACCTAGGCCTTTAGAGGGTTTATTATTTTGAATCAAATCTATTAAACCTTATGAATACATTATTCCTCATTAAGATTCCTTTTGAATTCATTTGACATGTTAAAGACAGTGTATCAGCAAATAATTTATAAGTAAAAGTCACCTTATAATATTTATTTTAGAAATTACAGTGAAAGAACATAAGAAAAGAGTGAAGAAAAGACACAAGTAACTGATAGGGAGGGTAAGACAACACAGCAGAATCTCAAGGTTAATTTCAGCGTTTCTAGAACACTCAACTTATCATTAAATAATTTCACTAAGTATTTTATTTTATGAAGTACACTGGTTGACAAGTCACCGCATTTCATAAGGCAACTATTATTGTAATTAAAAATTACTTTAGAAAAAGGCAAAACAGTTATGTGCCCTTAGTTTAATCAGTATAAGACTTTATAAAATGAGACTATATGAACTTGTTCCTGGGGACCCACAAATCATTATAAAATATAAGGCATTATTATTACACTATTTCATATGTGAAACATTTTGCCTAATAATCAACTTTTCATTTATGGTGGCTCTGTGCAAAATTACATCAGGACAAAATGGTGGTTTTCAAACATTTTTGTTTGTTGGCCCCAAGGAGGCTTCCTTTGAAACAAAATTCCCAAATAAATCCATCACCACAAAGAGTTTGAGGAAATATCTATGCTGTTCTTGGAGCAGGAAAACAGAAATCACTATTTTAAGTTTGGGCGGGGGCAGTAAAGGTAATATTGGGAGCTGATGTAATCAGCCATGAAACTAAGAGAACAAAAATCCTCATCATTGGTGGTTGATTACTGTCAAGGCATCTGCTCAAAAAAGAAAAACTTTTATCACTCTCTTCTAGTCACCAGTTCTCATAAAACACTAACTCATAGTTAGCAAATACTTTTTTAGGCTGATTAACTGGTTATCATTAGACCCAGCCTGATTTTTTGGAGGTGCTGAGTATGTCGATATGACCCACTCTAGATAACTACTAAGTGAGCTTACTCTCAGGCCACAGAAGCTTAAAATTGAAATAGGTTATCTCTATTCCAATTCTAACTATTCTTCTTATATATTCACCCAGTGAAATCAAGAATTTAAAATATATGCTATGATTGCTTAATCTAAGCAACGGAATGCCAGGAAACCAAGAGAAATTTGAAAAATTCAATCATTCACAAAATTTCACAGTCATGGTGTTTATTTAGCAAAAATATTTTTACCTAGTATTTAGCGTCATGTATATGCAACATTAAATAATCATTGGAATATGTCACCAAATGTAATTAGCAAAAATATTTTTATCTGGCCACAACACTATGCATATGCAACAATAAATAATCATTGCAGCAAGTCATCACATATAAATAAGCTTTTCTCTGATTTTCATCAATTCATATGATAATATTTTAATGACAGAATACAGTGTTTTCTTTTTACTTTCTCTTTTTATTAAATTTTAGGGAGCACAATTACCATCCAAATCACATTAATGTATTTTAAAATCTTTTACTGACATATAAAAATAGCTTAAATTTACATCTATTTATTTTTCTCCCCTAAGTTTCAGCAATCATATCACAATTCTCTGAAATATTCACAGTTAATTTTGTTCCATTTTTCTCTAGTTACAAACATACATAAACATTCATCTGCTTAAATCTGCACTCACCTTATTTTAATTGTATTTTGAAAATATCAAAATACTTTTGTTTTTCAAAAAAAGCAACAATAATTTATTTGTGTGACATAACTGTGATGGAGGGAATTCAGGCAATTTTGATATAAGAAATGTTATTTTCTTTATAAAATAATTTCAGAATGTAAAAGCATACTTAAAATTGTTTCTAAAGGAAACCTTTGAAGAGCAAAATCATACAATTAGATTATTGTAAACTCAATGTTTGAAATCTAGACTAGAGATTTTAAATATTTCTTTTCCTTTTTTCATTTCATTATTGTATGCTACAATAATTAAGTACTAAAATAAGTTTACTGTGCTATGTAACATAACTATAATTGCAATCTTATTTTATTAGCTTTCAGACACAGAGCTTCAGCTCATGCAGCATATATCCAAAAAGGAGACCTTTCCTGTAACCATTAGCTGACGTTATTTTTAAAAATTAAAAAAGTAAAGATAGATTATAATTATATACTCACCTTTTGGTGTCTTGAAATATTCTGGCAAAATTAAAATGAATGTGATCACTATTGCCAAAAGTAATTTAAGAAGGGCTGTTTTTGTCATGTCTACTCACATGACACACGTGTTCCCATCCAGTACATTGATGGCATGTTTCTTCCTGCTTTAAGTTTTGTCTCTGCGGAACTTCAAGTTTATGCAATTTACCTCATACTCACTTCCTTTTGGGTAAGATGTGAAAAAAAAGAGGCCTTGAACTGAGACTTCTTCATTTTGAGTCACTTTCCATTAAGAAAACTACCTTCAACTAAGCACTTTCAAACTATCTTCTAAACAAGAAATGTAAAGAAGTGATGTCAAGAAGCAAACAGGTCTTGTCCTCACCTAAATCTGAAGCTATTTTCCCATGTTCACCAATCTGTATGAGTAAATATAATGTAAACCTATACTATACTTACCAAAAATAAAATGATGAATGTCAGTCATGTCTAGGTCGTATGGACATCATTGATTCATTTACTTATTACGTGATTGTTGACCCGCTATTAAGTGCCAGGCACTATGCTGGATTCTGGCGTTCAGGAAACAGTATGTCTAGAAGGCAGTAAACAGTACAAAATGTAAGGATAAACTGAAGACATATGCAAATTTTTGGTTCTACTTTACTACACTGTATAAAAGCAGCAGAATGGGACTCATTAGCATTATGCCTGTAAACACTGTGATTATTGTACAAAATCCATGTGTTCAGTTCTCATTTCAAAGAAAGATCTTTCATTATGACAATCCCAGTGAAATAAAATACTTTGTCTTAGAATATAAATGAAGGGTAGGGAAAATTCATGGCGAATAAAGAATATGTACAAACAAATATTTTTATTCCATTGCTCTTGTTTTCTGGTTTAAAAACAAAAAATGGTACTGACCATCTCCAATCGTTTTCTCCCTGCTCACCATCTCTTGTACCCCCACCACTCATCTGTTTCCATTTATCCTATTTCTTGTTTTTTTGAGGAAGATTAGCCCTGAGCTAACATCTGCAGCAAGTCCTCCTCTTTTTTGCTAAGGAAGACTGGCCCTGAGTTAACAGCCATGCCCATCTTCCTCTTCTTTATATGTGGGACACCTGCCACAGCGTGGCTTGACAAGTGGTGCATAGGTCCGCACCCGGTATCAGAACCGGCAAACCCCGGCTGCCAAAGTGGAATATGCACACGTAACCGCTGTGCCACCACCATGCCAGCCCCTGCATTTATCCTATTTCTTGTTCTTACCCACCCAACACTGGGCTTTATGGAACGTGGGTGAGTGAGGAGTAGGAGGCAGGGAACAAGGTCATGCTGTGACTATATTGTGAATATAAATTAACCATCTTTTCTTCTGATTGGGTGCAGTGATTTGATAGACAGATGGGAATCATGGGTTAAGAGATCTTAGGACCCGGCCGTAAGAACAGTCAAAAGGGGAGCAGGACTTTAAACATAAGACTTATTTTATAAACACCATCAAGGGTCTCTTTGAGGAAAAGAGGTATTGATGAGAGTCATGGCCTGTGCCACTTGCTGTGGACTGAGACATATTGGAACATAGGTCAGACAGCATCTTCAGTAGAGATGCTGGTGGGGAGGAGTGGCAGACCCTGTTCCCTAATTCTTCCCCATCTTACAAGTGTCACTAAGTGGTCAGTAGACCTTCTATGCCCCATTTTGAGCCTGTTTTGATTCCCTCAGACATTCTAACTCCTATTTAGGAATACAAACATTCCAACCATAATTTTACCAATGGAGATGAAATTAATCAAGAAAGTTTTTACCTGATGTAACACCATTAAGTCTGTTTAATTCCTTGATCTATTTTCTTAAAAAGGCAGTTAAACCACTTCTATATTTTTCCACTTCAATTTTAATCTTACTGAAATTAGTGTTGTTAGTATCTATTCCTTTCTATGAACAACAATGCTTTGTTTCATTTATTAATTCTTTTGTCCAAATCAAATTTTACTGATTTGTAAGTTTTATTTTTGGTAGTATTTCTTGCTCTTGCAGACCTGCTTCTCCCCTCCCCACTTCATACCCTCTAATATGACCTCAGGCTGGTTATCCTATTCTTGAGCACCTGGAAGACAAACTTCCCTAGCAGCTCCAAGTGTCCTTTGTCGATGATGGGTTGACTCATGTTCTCTGAAGCTGGCTTCTCTGGTGCTATACAGATGGTGGATGTCAGGAGACCAGTCCAGGGACCCTAAATCCCAGGCCACTGCCTGGCTGCTCTGAGGATATAGGGGATCAGTATCTCACAGCTGGCCTGTAATCCACTTGCTGGACACGAGTGTGTCATCTCTGATTCAGCAAATCATGAAAAAATTGTGATATGCCCTCAGATATTTCAGGAATCTTTTACTGTCCACAATTGTCCTACTATGTATTAATCTAATTTTTATAAAAACTTTTGGTCATTCTGCCTACAGTTACTAACCGCTTAAACTGTTAGCAAAACAACAGCCAGCGACAAATTCCAACTCTCTCCTTGGTCAAATCCTCCAAGATTCAATGGCAAGGTCTAAAATTAAAGGGTCAAAATATCTTTCTTTTTCTGACTGTCAAAATTCACCCACTAAAATGTCTTATAACTGAAATTGCTACACAAAGTATATCATTAAATACTTGCATTTTACACGCCAGGAATCACTAAAATTTAAGAATTCAGCTGCAGTTTCTTGTAGATAATTCAACTTAAAATGAGCATGCCTTAGAATCAATAAACACAGGTTGTGCTAACTCTTGATCTTATTTAGTTTTTAATTTTATTTTGAACATAGAATTGAAGCAACAGAAAAGTTGGAAACAGACAAGCCTAGAGGAGCCGTGCGCCTAGTGGTGTGTAAGAAACAGTGCTTTATTGAATGTTTTCCATGGATCGTTCCAGTCAATCCTCAGCAACCCTATGGAGGAGTTGCTATTGTTATTCCGATTTTATAGGCAAAGAATATACTGTATAGAGAAATCAAGTAATGTGCTCAAAAGCGAATTGTTAGGAAACTGGAAAGCTGGGCTTCAAACCCAGAGAGTCTGACGGCAGACTTAATGCTCTCAACCACCATGCTAGACCTCCAGCCTAGGACTGTGTGAGAACGTTTGTCAAGAAGGGTCACTTGGAAAATAATAATAATAGCAAACAGAAATATAGCCCTTACTGTGTGCCAGACACTGCTCAAAACCAAGGTTTCTCGGGGCTGGCCCTGTGGCCGAGTGGTTAAGTCTGTGCGCTCCGCTGCAGGCAGCCCAGTGTTTCATTGGTTCGAATCCTGGGCACGGACATGGCACTGCTCATCAAACCACGCTGAGGCAGCGTCCCACATGCTACAGCTAGAAGGACCCACAACGAAGAATATACAACTATATACTGGGGGGCTTTGGGGAGAAAAAGGAAAAAATAAAATCTTAAAAAAAAAAAACAAAAAACAAGTTTTCTCACTGGTGACACTACTGACATTCTGGACTGGCTAATCCTTTGCAGAGGGCTGTCCAGTGCATCCTGCAATGTTGAGCAGCAGATGTGAGTAGCAACCGTCCCCAGACCAGTTATGACAACAAAAAAAATGTCTCCAGACATTACCAGATGTCCCTGGGGGCGGGCAAAATGACTCCCAGTTGAGAACCACTGCAGTAAACACTTCACTTACATTAAGTCATTTAATCCTCATAACAAGCCTATGAGAGTTGCTATCATTGTTTCCATGTTACTCACTTCAGATCAGTTCTATTCTGGGTAATCTAGTCATCCAGAAAGTGAATTCAAAAGATAATTCATAATCTGGATCAGCCTAATTACTTCTAATTGTGTTACTTGCAGATAAACCACCTACTTTGGCGATACAGCAATGCTTGGGTTAACACATTTTGTGGGGGAAAATAATCTCTTATTAACCAAGTTGGCCTAAGTACGGAGAGGGTTTGGGGACGTTCCAATGTCCTGATTCCTTTTGCAGTTTGTTCAACAAATATTTGCTGAACACCTATGCAATGTCAGGCAGCGTTCTGACCCTGGAGACGAAGCAGCAAAGGAGGCCAAGTCCTTGGCCTCACATTCTAGTGGGGGTGTGCATCCCAGTGACAGACAATCATCAAATAATGTCAATAGTTTATTTTCAGATAATGTTAAGTGTTAATGATATGCTAACAGAGAGTTGGGCAGGGCACATGTTGGTTTAAATAAGGATGTTAAAGAAAGCCTTGTATGATTCCATTTATATGACACTAGGCAGAAGGCGAAACTCAAGGGACAGAAAACACATCAATGTTGCCAGAGGCTGGAGGTAGAGGGAGGGGCTGACTACAAGGGGGCAGGAGGGAATTTTGAGGGTGATGGCAATGTTCTATGTCTCAATCATATCTTCATGATAGTGGTGGTTACACAACAGTATACATTAGCCAAGACTAGAGCTGTACACTAAAAAGGGTGGATTTTACTACATGTAAATTGTAACTCAGTAAACATGATTCTCTCTCTCTACACAGGCTTTTTGCTGTTTTAGAAACAGACATTATTGAGAAAGGGGCTGGGATGTTGTTTCTGAAGCTGAGAGTATGGGCCAGGCCTTGAAGTTCATTGAAGAGAAATCCAGAGACAACTTCAGGTCAGGCCGGCAGGAGGCCACAGCATTGCCTCTGCTTGCCTTGTTACCCTCAGTGGCTGTGGTGAGGTTGTTGCAAAGAAACCCAGGGCATGAGGGCACACAGATGGTCACCATAGGCAGCCGGATAAGCCATGCCAACCTTGGAAGTACAGCTGGCTCCTCAGAGAACCAGAAAAGGTGCTCAGCATTGCTTAGACTACAGGCTGTGGTTTACTCACCTGCCTTCTTTTTGTTCACCTGCTCTCTGGGGAAGACCTGGTTTGATCTGCCACCGTGTTTAGAACACTCAAGACTGAGCAGAGTTCACCAGAGGCCTTCACACAGGCTTCCTCAGAGGTGTCTGACCTTCTCATGCCCAGCCCATACATGGCTGCTTTGCCTACATTGTTCCCACCCCAATCATCTGTGGCAGGAAAGAGTCTGTTTTCACTAACAAAACCCACTGCACTGAGATAGCAGCCTATGCAGCAGGAAAGAATCTGTTGGGGCCACTTCCCTTAAAAGGATTATGAGGCAGCCTTTTCTGCGCAGCCAGTACACTCAGAGAGGGGAGGCAAGAAGGCAAAACCATTCAGAACGGACTCCTAGGACTGCTGGTAGTATTTCAGCCTCTGGGAAGTTTCTGGCAACGAAGTTGACAGTGAAATGCATTATCATGTTAATTACATATATAAAGAGACAGAGAAGCACACTTAAAACCTTCTTCATGATGCTAGAGTATAACAACCTCTGACTCTTTAGGAAACAGAGTAAAATCAATTGCTCAGTCTGAAAGTATTAGGTTCGATAGATCCAGTCTCAGATAAAGAGAACTGTCTGCAACAAGAGGGCATTTCCCTGTCAAATTATGAATGCATTTCATTTTCCTTTCCCCTGTCCCCAAGAAAATCAAGAAATAGTATTACTTAGACTCAGAAGAGTCCTCTTGTTGCAGTCAGTTCTTTTTATCTGAGACTAGACGTATTGGACCTATTACTTTCAGACTGAGCAATTGATTTTTCTCTACTTCCTGAAGAGTCAAAGGTTGCTATATTCTGGCATCATGAAGACTGTTTCTATTGTGCTTTTCTGTCTCTTTATATGTGTAATCTATAAGTAATACTATTTCTTGATTTTCTTGGGGATGGAGGGGAAGAGAATGAAATGCTTGTCTTCTTGCCTCTTTGTATTGCTTAGACCACTGCCTCTGAGAATGTCTTCAAATGTGTACAGCGCGCGCCACCTTCTATTCACCCACTGATTTTGAATCTCAGGTCAGCTGCTTGTTACTCAGCCAGAATCTTTCCTCAAGAATTCCGTGCTAAGTATAGTCACTGAATACAGAATGCAACTGTGAACGCAGACGGATGTGTGCTTTTAAAAAGATGAACAAAATGGAGGAGGAAGAGGAAGCATGATATTGATAAGAACTTTTCAGTTTACATATCTGTGTAATTCATCTTTGTTTATTCTCTCCCCCATGACAAGTAGCACAGTGTCTTCTATGCTGTAGGTCTTTTTGTAATATCTTGTGAGTGTTGCTGAATGAATATGCCATAAGCAAATTATCAGCACAGTGACAAACCTAAATGCTTAACCTTGTATAGTGGTTAGCAACTTATTCTCTGAGAACATTAAAATGGAAGCCAGATGGAGTGATTCTTGTGTGTTAGACAGTGAATCAGGAAGTAATATATCCAGATATGAAGATGCATCCTGGAACATTTTTTAACTCATAAGAAATCAACATTAATTAGCAGTCTTGGAACTTTTATTTTTAAAAAGTAAAACAAGTATATTGAGATGCAGGAGGAATTTTTTTTTAATGCATGGAAATAAATACAAGTCCTTTGTGTTCATTCCCTTGCCTTGTAAGTTTATGGAATCCTAAATTAAGGACCTTCTAAAGTTTCATGAAACTGGTAGTATAACACTATAAATTAGAGGAAAGGTCCTGTCTGTTATGTTATAGTGCTCAGGGGGGAAAATGGCCATACTCTAATAAGTTGCTACTTCTCAAGACTTCACAGGCAAGGGGTGTTTTCTCATTCATTTATTCAACAAATATTTATGAGTGCCTACCATCATAGATCTCTCAGCAAGTCAGGGAGACAGACAAGCTAGCCAACGTTCACAGGCCATCAAGTTCCTACTACAACAGAGGGTCACACAGGGTATTGAAGGTGAGCAAAATACACCAAGCCAAAATATGGCTCTTTGTCATAAAGATTATTTTAGGCTGATTATTTTTAAGAAACAGCAGACACAGGAAAAGCTCTGAAAACCAAGTAGAAGCTACCCTTTTAAAAGAGACATTTAAATTTATAAGGGAAATTTCCATAGTAAGGATGTCTTCCTCTTGTACCAAGAAGAAGAGGATGAATAAATCTCTAGAAACTTGTCAATGGAGAAGGCAATTGACTTAAATCTGCACAACAACCATACCCTTGTTTACTGTGCTTTGCCTGGTAACCTCCCATAACTGGCACCCCCCACTCTCCTACACCCTGTAGCCAACATCTTCTGTCTTTAGCTGGTAATAACATTTAAGGTGGTGACTTGGGCCATTTGGAGGAGTTACTCAGTTTTCCTGGGTATCTCCCATGTATATAGGAGATATACATGTTATTAAACTTTTCTTTGTTTTTCTCCTATTAATATGTCTTTTATTACAGGAGTGTCTCAACCAAGAACCTAGAAGGGTAGAAGAAAAATTATTTTTCTTCCCCTACAGTATTATGGGAAAACAGAGGAGAAACATGCTCAGCCTGGAGAGTTGAGGGTAAAGACTGCCAGAGGGCAGTGACTCTGGAGTTGAGTTTTGAGGTACTTAGGCAAGCAGAGATTGGAAAGACAAGGCATTCTAGATGAAGGAAACAAACTTAAAGATATAATTGTGGGAGAAATGATACATTCTGGGCACTGCAAAACATTCAGAATGGGCAGAGACCTGGAGAGGAAGAGAGGGGTTAGATTATGAAGGATCTTACATCCATGCAAAGAATTTTGAACTTTATCTTGATGCGGGGGAGACTGGAAGGAAATGTTGAAGGTTGTTTTTCAAAAACCTTTTTTTCCCATCAGAGAGTATGGCCTGATTGTAGGAGGCCTACTTATGAATGGGTGGATGCAAACATGTGCATGAAAGAATGCATATTCCGCCCCAGGTCCCCAGCACTGTGGAGCGCAGTTCTGGGGACTGAAAGGAGTGGCCAGACAGTGGGATGGGAATGACCTTTCCTCTAAGAGTAAAGAGAGACCCACCTAAAGAAGGAGCTCATACATTGTGTCAGTCCCCGAAGTCCTGTGATTGTACTGGGACTATGCCATGTCCCTCTGGCCAGAAGTAAGAATTGAACAGGAATAGAAGTGAAGCTTTTAGCCTTGGTTGTGAGCGGGACAAGCCTGATGGCTCCCATGTGAAAGAGGAAAAAATGACCTTAACCATGCAGAGAAAAGAAGGCAGCCAACAGGGAAGGAAATGAGGCAGATCACCTGTAAATTTATAGCTGCCCTTTGGGGTGGAAGTTTGTTCCTGGAAGGATGGAAACTGTGGGAGAGGAGCTAAACAAATGAATGGAGTTATGGGTGTTGCTTATATTTTCCATACTAACTTCATTTTTACCACTTGGGATTTTAGTAAAGCTCATTTTGAAAATTCTAGACTGGCTTGACTGTGGTAAAGAAGGCCAAGGAAACTTTTCTTGGGGGTGGGGAGGGGAATGGAAACAAGTTAAAAGAGGGAATGAACTACCCTAAGGAACCAAGAGAAACCAGAGTGAGAATCTGAGGTGAACTTCAGGGGGACAAATTTTGGGTTGAGATTGCTTGGCCACCTATTTCTCCCAACCTGGAGATTCTCCTTCCAGGGATATCATCTGCTCATACCTTTTAAAGCTCTGTATTTTAATAGAAGGCTGTTTCACATCAAAACATGGATAGCAGTGGTACTGTTACAAGTAGTCCTAAATCCTCTGAAAGAGATCTCGTTCCTGGGATCTAGATTTTAAACACAGACACTGTGTATAATGATATTTAAGCCTTTAATCCTTTCCCACCCATACAACTTGTAATCAGGGCAGAAGATGAAAAGTCAAATCATTTCTTTATTAAAGGCATCTACACGCTAAGATTAAGTTCTATTTGCTATCAGTACTGTCCTTTAACCAGATGGGAACATTAATTGTTAACCTCATCACCATGATTATCAACTAAATCATTTGAGCACTCACAGAGGACGTTGTATTAGCACCATCTATCAAGTTACTAGCAGAGTTAATCAAATTTTAGGTTCAATTATTCCATTTCTAATCCCTGCTATATTGTTTCATCTCAGGAAAAAATATTAAGAGTTTGACCACATTTATTGATCCATCATTACTCTCTGATTCTATGGATCCATTTATGAGCCAAGTTGTAAGATCTCAGCATAAATTCTTAGGTCTGAATGCTTCTTCAAATCTTGTTCCTTAGTGTATTGCCAGAATGAGACATTAAAAATGGCCATTTCAAATTCTAATTTTAAATAGGGTAAAACTGGGTTGTATTTTAGACCTTGTTAATATGTCTAAGTCATATAACTCAGTTATAAGATAAGTTGCACCAAAGCCCTTTGGCCATTACAAGAGGGAATACAAGCTATCTTTCTTATATTAAGTCATTCATTCATTCAAAAAATGTTTGAGTATCTACTATGTGACGGACATAGTAAGTAACAGACAGTGGAGATGTAATGGTAAACTAAACAGGCAAGGTTCTGTTCTCATGGAGCTTACGTTCTAGTGGGAGTAGAAAGACAGATACATGTCAGTTTGCACTAAGGAGTGAGAAATGAGGAGACGAAGGGGCTGTGGTTTGCAGGTTTACACAGGATAGTCAGGAAAGGTCATATGAAGGAAAAGTGAGACAGTTGTGTGAATAGCTAAGAGCCTTCCAGACAGAGGGACATGCAAAGGCGTCACTGCCAAGTGCCTGGTGTGTTGGCAGAAGAGGAAGGAGTCCAGTGTGGGGAGAAGCCTGAGAGGAAGCATGGCAGGAGTTGAGGACAGCAGCAGGGCGTCAGATCATGAGAGATATCTGATTTGATTTGCTTTTGGGGGGTAGTGGAGCAAAGAAACTGAAAATACAGATTAGTCATTAAAGAGAATACATTTCAGGACAGAATGGACAACATAGTCAACATGAAAAAAAGGTGAGGCTATATGGGAATTCCTCTTTCTTAAATTATGATTCTTTTTTTACTGCAATTGCAATCTGATTTGATTGCAATACTTTTCTAGTCTTTCTCACTATAAACCCAAAGTAAAAAGACAACTAAAATTCCAAAACTGAACAACAAATAACTATGAGAGAAAAAAAAAAACTATGAGAAGAATGTCATTTGCTGTTAATGTGCACAAATGTTAACACTGAAAAATAGTTCCAAATTCTAAAAATTCAGAATATGGGTTTACACAACTGTCTTTTGTACTTAAAGACAATGCTACTAAAGTAATTTTTATCTGTGCATGTAGGTTTGATGGCAAAGGGGGAGTAGGAAGACTTTTCCACAGTGGCTCTGATAAAAATTTTATCCTGTGCTTTGTGGTTGGAGCCCTCACTGGCAGATTTTGTGATGTATCACTTTTCTGGTTGTAACAGTTTTAAATGGCGCATCCGCTTCCCTTTGAACTAGCAGTCCATGTCAATGCTTCATTGTTTCACATTATGTTGCTTTTCCTAACCACTTCCCCAAGTGGGAGTGTACTAAATAGATCCCTAAATAGATCCAACCACCCCAGGCTGCAGCCACAATTTGGCTGTTATTCTGTTAGTGATTTGATCCATCAGTTTTCTGGACCACTTGCTTGCATTGGATTTTCATTGTGGAGACACGTTGAAGATCTCCTGAGCAAATAAATATCATTTGGGGGGAATGACCACTTTCAACGCTCACAGACAGGAGCAGCACTTAATCTGCAAATAATGCAAATTTGCATTACTTTGAGAACGGAAAGGAGATGGACATTTCGTTTACACATCACTCTGAGCCAAACTAAAGAAACCCTTCCCTCTCTATCCACCATGAGCTCTACGAGGGCAGTGACCTTAGCCGTTTTGCTTAGCCGTTTTGCTCGACTGGTTATGAGTTAACATTTGTAAAGAGCCTTAGATTTGTGTTTGGCATATAGGAGCTGAATAAATTAGTTATTGTTATTCTCACCACCTAGCATATACTAGAAGTTTAATATAGAAGTTGGCCTTTAATACTAGAAGTTGGCCTGAGGAATGAATAAGGAACCTACTTTTGTGGAATTACTATTATTCCACCATTGGAAAACAGCGATTATGGCCACGGAGTTAAGGATCATAACTGCTATGGCACAAACACACTACGTGGAGCACAAGAATTATCAGATTGTTGCAAGCGGAAGGGTTGCAGGGGCTGGAGAAGAAAGGCAACTCTTGGTGAGTTCCCCCAAAGCTCTAGGACAATACAGCCCTGTTCTCCAAAGAATCAAAAATCACAGGCCCGCTCTCTGATCGCCTTCCAGCCCCGCAGAGGGACCTCTTCCTAAACTTCCGCCCCCAGGAATTTCCCTGATCAAGGGGCGGGGAACAACCGGAATCTTTGTCAGGTCCGCCGCAGCCCGCCCCCTCCCCTAGAGCCCCGCCCAGCCTGACCTCCCCCTCCCCCCACGAACTCCCCTCCCCTCTCCTCCCCTTCCTCTTTCCCTCTTTCCCTCTTCCCCCTGCCCTGCCCAGGCCGTCGGCGCGCAACGCACTGGGGGGAAGAGAAACCGCCATCCGGGCTGCGGCGGCGGCGGTCTCCCGGGGCGCCCGGCCCGGCGCGGAGGGGGCGGGGCCTGGCCGCAGGGGGCGGGGCGGGCGGCCGCTCGCGCCGCGCCGGGACTGACTGACGAGCCGGTCCCCGACCCCCACCCGCTCGCCCGCCCGCCCCCTCCGGGGTTGCCCGACGAGTTTGTGTCCCGCGGCCTGGTGCAGCCTGACGGAGGGGGAGCGGCCCGCTGCGGGCCGGCCGGCCCCGGGGGTGAGGCTACCGGGAAGGGTTTGGGGGCGCCCGAGGGGCCGAGCATCCTTCGCCTCCGCGCGTCGGCCCCCGCCCCCCGCCTGCCCTCCTCACGCCTGGCCGCCCCTCCCCGCCTTGACCCCCGGCCGCCTCCGGAGCCCGACGCGGTAAGTGCGACTTCCTCCTCGGCGTCGGGGAGGGGGCGGCGGCGGGCTGGCCGCGCCACCAGGCCGCCTCCCCGCCCCCACGCCGCCCCCTGCCGGGCCCTCCGCCAGGCGGCTCCCGGGCACCTCCGCCGGGAGGGCCGGGCCGAGCGGGGGCCTCCGCGCCGCGCGCGGGGCTCGAACCCGGGGCCGGCCTGCCCGCCGCGCAGCCCTCGAGTCGGGCGAAGTTGTGCCCGAGGCGCGTGCGGCCGCCTCGAGGCGTGGCTGTCGTCCCGAAGCGTTGCTGCTTCCCCGTGCTCATCTGCTAATAAAACAAACTGGAAAACATTCGGGATTTTTTTTTTCATTGTTACCCGCAGGCCGTCAGAATCTTAAGTTTTTATTTTAAATAATTGCCTCCCCCTCGGAGTGTGGAGCCTCAGAAAGGGACTTGATTTCGATACAAACTGGCGCTTTCGTTGCAACTTTTTCATTTAGGCGTTTCAGTGCCTGCTCTGGGACCAAAAGCTGACGAAGAAAGTTTGCTGTATCAAAGAGTAAAGCATTACTGCCATCTTTATTATCGTTCCATTTGATTTTTGAAAATACTTTTGAATAGTTGATATGTCACAAAATTCAAAAGGTGCAAATAGGCATTGTATAAAGGATACCATAAGTTCAAAAGGGATATACAAAGTCTCCCCACCCACCCCTGCACTCCCAAGCCAACCAATATTACCAGTTTTTTGTGCATCCTTCTGGAGGTTATGGATACGCAAGTGCCCTTGCTTCTTTCTTTAAAAAATGAAACGTGTCTATTAAGTGCCTAGCAGTTACTGGTACCCAATAAATGGTAATTCTCCTTCCGTTTAGAAAACAGTTTATGTCTTTTTGGTTATTAGACCACTGAAGAAACAATGACTTTTTTCCTCGTGTTAAGCATTTGCAGATTTGACTTGTGAATACATGTTCTGTTAGCTTGTCTTAATTATGTGAATAGTTTTACACAAAGGTGAATACACTGATATTTCTGGGTAATGGGGCAGTTAGGGAGAAATCGCTATGAAATTGTAAGAAGATAGGACTTAATAAATACAATATATAGTTCCAAAAATGATTTGAAGCAACTTAGTGTCCATATAGTACAATAGGGTAAAGCAAAACTAAATGAGGAAATTGAGACAGAGCAGGAAATAAAAAGAATACAAAGTCAAGAGGAAACATAATACCAGTGCCAGTATGAGATCCTGTGCTAGAAATGAGTCGCAGTTTTGGCTCTGGGGCTTCCTAGCAGCCAGGGAAAAAAAGAGAGAGATAGGAACAAAGTAAGTTTCAGTGTGATTCTATTCCAAGATAAAAACAAACCAGTTCTTCTGCCTAAACGAGGCATTTTCTAGTAATGAGGCCTGGGAGGAACATTTTCTCATGGGCCCCTAATAAAAAGGGGGATTGTGTGATGCAGTGGACAACATCTTTAAAATATCCCTATGTAAAATTATGAATTTTGGACAACAATGTTCTTCAATATAGGGCAATAATAAAACTCTAAAGAGAAGTTCTCTGAAGCCTTGCCTGGATCCATTCATAACCATGTAGAGTTACCTACAGCGGTATTTCCAAAACTGTGTTCTAAGAAGTAAGAAATCAGTAGTTTATTTCTTGAAATAAGATTCTGAGCTCAAATAAGTTTGAGAGAGCTGGGTTAAATTTCACTAGTTTTTCACTCAATTTCTTGGCTAATGTTCAATTTTACTCTTTTAAAGGGGGATATATTTTGTGACCTTTTCCAAACTTATTTGACTATAGAACACAAGTTGAGAACCACTAAATCGATAGAAATGAATGAGTTGCCAATCCTTTTGGCAGTTCTTCAGGAGTAGCTCTTATAACTGAGGTTTGATAAGAATTGGAGAGCAAAGAGTTTGAGGTTAGCTGATATGGTAAGAACCAAAGTGAAGATAATCTAAAAGTCAGAATTATATACATACTATACATCAAAGGAAAAGGTTACTTTCCCCCTGAGTTCTTTCCTGGTTCTTCATTGTTTTGCCAGTTGCCTGCGGGACCAAGTGATCTCTAGGAATTCCTTCCCTTCTGTGCTTCAGGGTACTCAGGGTCTTGAATTAGACTATATTTAGGCAAGTAGAATTCCTTAAAGAATGAGTCTAATTATTCTTAGATGTAACTATGTGATTATCGTGTTCTTTTTGTCACAATGTTGATACTATTAATTTACTATCAAATCCTGAAATTCTGTAGATGTAAGAGACCCTAGAAAGCATGGTACATAGTGGAAAGGGCAAGGGATTTGAAGAGAGAAAATCTGGGATTGTGCCACTAAAGTACAAGGTTGTTTCCACCAAGTTTGTGAACCTCTCTGAATCTGTTTCCTTATGTGTAAAATTAAAATGATGACAGCACACGATTCAGTCAATAGATGTTGAAAGTCTAATAGGTACTGGGTAGTAGAAAAACAGCTTTAAGGGCACAAATGAAATAATGTATCAAGAATGTTTTAGTCTCAATATTTTCCATTCCTGAGTGCAGATGGCAAGAGTTTGGAGGGCAAGGAATATCACCTTATCCAAATGTATTTGGTCCCTGAGTTTTGGATAGGAAATAGAGTTGAGAGAATGAGGAATTGGTCCAAAAATTTATCTGACTCCATTCAGTTCCTATGTTTGGGATTTGAGAATTTGGATAATGAAGGATGCTTCTGTAAGAAAGTATTCTATAGAGTGCTATACAAAAGTTACCATTCTGAAGACAAATTGAGGGCCAGAGCTATTCATCCTTTTCACCCCATTTATGACAGAGGGGTTTGCTAAGTGTAGCAGGTAGGGTAAATTATGTTGTACCAAAGACCCTCACATCTTAGTGGTTTAAGACAACAAAGGTTTATTTCTTAGTCACACTACATGTGCAATTAGCGTCAACAGGAGAGCTCTGTTCCAGGTAGGCCTTTGGAGCCCCAGGTTGTCAGAGGCTCCATCTGGATGCATACTTCCACAATTGTTAGGGCACGGGAAAGGATGTGATGAGTCACACATTGGCATTAAGGCTTCTACCTGGAAGTCACACAGGTAACTTCTGCTGCGGTTTCATTGACCAAACAAGTCATATGACTGCACCCAACTTCAAGGAGGCAGGGAAATGCAGTTCTATCAGGTGCACAGAGGGAGGAGAACTGGAATAGTTTATGAACACTCTTAAATCCAAATTATGTTTTTCAGTATTTAGAGAATAGAAAATAGCAATTTTTTGTGTATGTATGTTTAATCATAGAATTATGCTAGTGAGAATTGTAAAGAACATCTTTTATTAATTGGAAATGAAATGTTTTTGAAAACTCCACAATTAGACATGCTATTTTGACCAAGTGGATTTCATTCTTTTTGAATTATAGGTCAATTCAATAAACATTTGTTAAATGTGATGTATATAAGGCACTGTGTTAGATCCTGTGCGAATAAAAAGATGAATGGGGAGTTTACAACCCCAATAGAAAATAGCTATAACTGAGTTCTCTCTCTTTCCCTTTCCCTTTCCCACGTCATTAACAGACTCTTTCGGTATGATAAACCCTGATTATGTCTATACCCTGTTACACTTTGCCCCTAACCACCTTTTTTGGTTTTAGGGACTTTTTGGTGATAAATTACTTTAAACTATCTTAAACAAAAAAGAGTGTTTTGTTAGAAGAGGGATATAGCTTTGTGTCACAGAGTCCGGGGGTGGGAGTGCAGCTGAGTCTCCGAGGCACTTGGCGTCAATAACAAAGTGAGGAGCTGGGCTGCTTTCCCTCTCCAGGTCTGTATGATTTCCTGCCAGGGTCTCTCTGCACATACACTCCATTCCTCTTTTTCTCTGACTGGTTGACTGGTTTTCTCTGTTTTGCTATTAAATGAGTGCTTTAGCCTAAGAGTTCACACACTTAAAGGAAACTAAGTAGAGCCTTTAGCAATTCCAGAAGACCTAAGTTTTTTCTAAGTACCGCATCTTGGTTAGTTCTTAAATTAACCACTGTCAGAGTTTGGAAATAGTGGAGTTGGCCCTGAAGAATAAGAAGTTAGAGTAATTGACAACTTTGTAATAGAGAAAGGAGGCAGTTCTCTAATAGTTTGGGACTGAAGAAACCTGGGATGCCATTGAAAATTCTACTACACAATTAACATCAGTTTGCAGATTCTAGTGGGATGAGCAGATTAGGATAATCCATGAGAAGGTTGAACTGGAGCTGACTTGTAGCAACAATACCCCCTCCCTGAACACTGAAAACGCGTGTCCATTGTAATCCTTCCATCCATCCCTTCTCCCTCTCCCAAGATACAGATTACTCAATTGTCTAAACTTTATAACATCTGCTTTTGATGCTGGTACAGGGCTCCCTGGCTTCTCCTCATGCCTAATAATGCAGGAAGAAGGGAGCATTTAATATACTGCCTTGCTCTGTTCTTTTCTACTATCCAAATTGGTCTAGACACTCTATCTGGACATTTTACACTTTAATATGCTATTGCCATATCTCTCCACCAACTTAACCTATTTTTATTCTCAGTATATTTCCATTCTTTTTCTGTAAGCTGTGTATACTTAGCTTTTTTTAGCAAAATTTTCTTGCTTTCTTTACCTATGCAATATCTCCTTTCTTTCTGGTTGAAAAATATCCATAGCTTCACCTCAGCAGATGGCTGAAGGAATGGACAATGGGGAGGTAGTATATGTTACCTGGAAGAGGGGATCCCCAGAAAAAGAAAACGACAGAGGAAGGTGAGTAAAAGCTGTGTATAAGATTAGGTGGGATTTCTCAGGGATGTATGTGAGGCTAAAAGAGCAGACAAAAGGCAGAAGGGATTTGTTCTACAAGTTGTAGAACATCTGGAATGTCATTCTAAGACCTTCTTATACTCTTGCTGCTGTGCAAAATGAACAGCTCTTCTTAGGGTCAACTAAACGTTCAGACTCACAAAACTACCAAAGGCTTGTTTACTCAGAAGGCTATCAGACAGGAAGCGCAGCTTGCCAGCAAGGCAGCATGAAATGTTCCTCAGCAGTGGCTGTGATCCTCACAGCAGGCCCTATTAACAGTCATATAGCCATCTGGGAGACATTGCTCCAAGTGAAAGCTCAGGTGCAAGGAGATAAAGTTCACATCAGGTAGGTGTAGGAGCTGCCTTGGCTTAAAAAATCTCATGTCCCACAGGAGACAATATCTGTTGTCCAACTCCTTAGACTGAGCTGCTAGGGTCCCTGCAATGGATAAGCCAACTACAAGAGCCATCACACTCAGGGAAGTCAAAGCTATGGCTTCCTATAAGGTGTATATATTTCATTTATAGTTCTTCTGAGTCCAGATGGAAGTTTACTAATCATTTTTACTATAAGCAATGTTGCCTAGTAACATAGTTGACATACCTACTTCTGTTAGATTGCCAGAGGAACAGAGCTAAGAGAGTTAACTGAAGGTTAAATGCAGAAGGGAAAAAGATTTTAACTCTACTCTCACTAGTATTATCCACAGTGCCTGCCATAATTCTTTCCATTTGGGAAGTATTCAAAAATATTCATTTTGCTTCCTTTGATGTATTGTGTTTTAACTTTTTATGATGGAAAAAATATGAAATAGGCAGAGAGGTTGAAAGGAAGGTAAGGCTGGAAAGCTAAGCCAGGCTTGAAAGGACTACTGATTGTTAAAAACACTGAGTTCTATCTAAAGATCTTGGCTTTTATTTATCTTGTAGGTGATCAAAAACAAAAAAATAAAAGTTTTCAATAAGAGTGATTTGGTCCAGAATTGTACTGGGAAGGTTGCTTTGGCTGTAGTGTGGAGAATGGATTAGACGAGATTTAAATTTGAGCCTGGTTAGTTCATTTCTACTTAATATTTGCCTTTCTTTGAGGAGATATTTCTCTGATAAGCAGAAAGAAAGAAGACCCTATTCTGTGCTCTCCAGGAATTTAGAACTGCTGGATAGGTTCAGCACTGTCCTTTGCAGGCCCCTGAAACTTTGCCCTCAATTTGTCAACACCGCTGCCTTGCTGGGAACCTGGGAGATAGGAGGGACTACTCGGAACTGCCTCCTAAGAAGACTGGATTAACACTAATAGTTCTAACCTTCCCTGGTCTCCCCTGATCCCCATTCGACTCACTAGCATGCCTTATTTTGCTTTTGGCTGGAGTTAAGTTATAGAACAGTCTTTTAGTGGTTTTTTTTTTTTTCTCAGTCTAGTTGCAGGGCAAGCCAGAGAGTTTCTTTAAAGGTTGACTGGTTTAATTAACATTTGTAGTGATTACTATTTCTTGTTACGAGCAGCTGAGAAGCAGAGTGCTTCACATTTTTCTCCTCTCTGTTGCTTACTTTGTCTTTTACTACCCTTTCCTTATCCAACTTTCACTGTACAGTTTATAAAACAGATGGGTCCTGCAGCAGAATCAAGTTGATTTGTGATTGGCTCATTATGTGTTCAGAGAACCCAGGCAATTTTGCTTGATTATATCTGTGTCTAGAGAGTACTGATTACTTTTTTCTCCTCCATCATCAAAAAGCCACACAGAAGACAAACACTTACTGGATTTGGTTCAGGTCAGTAAAAGACAAAATTATGGTTATCCGGATTATTACTTCTTATGGCACGTAAGACAGTTGGGTGTCTCAGCACATGCCACACATAAAGGATCAGACAGGAATTTAGCAGTGGTTTGCCATCATCCTTATGGTATTACAGTTTTCATCCTTGTGCCACAGCAAATATATACTTGAGTTCACAAAATATAAGAAGTGGGTGGCAAGGAAATCTTTCTTTTTTTTACCTGTCGTCAAGTCGAAGGGCTATTTTAAAAAGTAAATATTTTGTTATAATCGTGCAGTGGTCTTCATTGTATCAACTGTGATAACTTTTATAGATAAGTTAGGGGATAAAAAGGCCATGTATTATTAATTTAGCTGATTTTTAAAATCTTGCTTGCACTGCTACCAGATAGTAGTACCAATAGGCAGTTGAGGGATGAAAAGATATTTTTGATGTTAATGTGGGTCAGCACTTTGCTCTATAAAAAATAGTGACAGAAACTGGGAGGGAGCCAAGTAAGGAGCAATCTGTGAGGCACTTGTACTTGGTGACTAAATGCCATTTTGACATTTAATTGCAATTATGATGAACTTAACAGTATTTTTGTTATGTTAAGAATGATATGTTCTTTAAGTACTCTGTTTTTTTTTCTTTTTTAGTGCCTTATTTGCTTTTAGTTAGGTGAGATCGTATTGGTAAAGGATTTAAGTCTGCTCTGCTACTCTCTCCTAGATATCTAACTTTGTACAAATCAACTATTTGTACAGTAGTTGTACAAATATTGCAAATAAGAATTTGCAGATTGCAAATGAGAATATTTTAAAAGCTAGAAGCAGTGTGGTATGCTTGAAAGTATATGGCCTTTAGAGTCTGTCCTGGATTCAGATTGAACCCTGCTACTCACCAGATAGATGTAACCTCACTTCACTTCAGTGTCCTCATCTGTAATAGGGACAGGGGAATGACCCCTGTTTGCCAGAGTTTTTGTGAAAACTAAATGTCCCATTCAGTGTCAAGTATTTCACATATTATTGTGCACATTCAGGCACTCAGGAAATAATAGCTGCTGTTACAAATTCAGATCTTTACTCAATACTTGCACATGCTACTTCCTTAATCCCATTTTACTGAAGATCAAGAAGGTGAAGTGATTTGCCCAAATTATACAGCAAGCTGGTGAGTGGCTTAGCTATTGACTCAGGCTCTTTCTGCTACATCACTTAGGGCACCATTAACAAGTGATAATGTGGGAAAATAACAGCAGAAGAACCCTCGACCGACTACCTGTGAACTGACTCATAACTTTAGCCTGCTGCACTCTCTTCCCTCTGTAAAATGTACTTACTGATCCCAAGGGCCGACTGAATGCTCATGGCCCAGTGGGCTGCTCCATAGTAGACCTGCACACCCCTGTGCTTACCTGTTGAGTTGCGTACTTACCAAAAGTTGGTTTTGTCTATTCACAAGCCTGTTTTTAACAGTTATGCTTGTTATAATAACTATAAAACATTAATGGACATGTAAATTAATGAGAGTATAAGGAAAAGAGAATTCTTTCTTTGAAAATTAAGTTGAATGCTTTGGCACATCTCAAAATAATGAGTTATTTAACAAATTTGCTATCAAATTTGATGAAGGCTGGATAACTGTAAAAGACAGGAGGGGAAGCCATCAAAGTCTAAAGCTGTGCCTGTCAAAGTCCATGGACCAGCTAACTGGTCTTTAGACTATTCATGGTTCTCAGGGAAATAAGGAACTCACACCGGAATGTAAATTAACTACGTCACTAAGCGCACTGTTTGGTTCAGCTGACTTTTTTTTGTGGTGAGACTTTCTCCTCGAAGGAAACAGTGTATTAATTTATATTCTGCCACAGCTATTTGTCTCCTGGTGGACAGGCCACTGGCCTAACTGATTCTGTATTCACATTCTTTCGGAAGTGCTTTTAAGTTGTCTCTCCATTTATAGAAACCACAGAGGAAATCATAGATGGTGGATCATTGTGGGCACGGCTTATGCAAGAAAGAGGGCCCAAACTCAGTAGAAGTCTCATATCAAATATATGGCATTAACCTTATATGAAAAGATTTGTGAGGGAATATGCATTTATGTGTTTAAGTTAAAATAAAATCTTTAGGGATATATAAATATAATTTTTATGATTACTGATGTTTTTGTTTCATGGACCAGCTATAGGTTTCATCTGACAAGGGGGATTTTACTATACTCAGAGTTCCAGTTTGACTGGAAATATATCTTTGACCTCTACAGCTATCATAGCATCCTATGCATGCTGCTGTATATCTTTACCATGCTGTAGTGCAATTTTTCTTAAATTTCTTTTTTGGTAAGGAAGATTGGCCCTGAGCTAACATCTGTGCCCATCTTCCTCTATTTTGTATGTGGGATGCCACCACAGCATGGCTTGATGAGCTGTGCCTAGGCCAATGCCAGGGATCCAAACGCATGAACCCCGGGCCACTGAAGCAGAACCTGCAAACTTAACCACTATGCCACTGGGCAGACCCTGCAATTTTTAAATTGAGTGTCAGCTGTTGTATTAGAAGTGCCTCAAAAGCCATAGTCCTTTCTGTAACCTTCATAGAGTTTCCAGTCCAGGGGAGCAGGCAGACATTATGTAAGTAATTTCAATGAGATTATTGAGTTATCTGAGCACGTAGTTTGTGATGCTGTGTGGTCATATAGCAAGGAGACATAATTTAGTTTAAAGGTCAAGATTTACCCCGCTTACTTTTTTCACCTTGATCTTATATAAGAATATATCACAGTGCTTTTAGAATATGCAAATAAATAAAACCGCTGTATTAGATGGCTTTTACCATGAACTTGTACTTCAATTTTCATTGTATATCAGAGTTCTCGACTGCTGACTTTTCAATCTACTATATAGCTTACAAAACTAGGTCTCTTAGCTTGTTACAGCTGAATTTAAAGTTGATATTTATTTTTAATTTTTGTTTACTGATTAAATCAGAGATATTTCCTGATTATTTCTAACAAAGTATGAGATTTAACATTGTGCTAGAAACCTAATTTTGGATTTCAAAGTGTAGTCTAAGTTTTTTTTCATTACAAAAGAAGTTTTGATGCCCTGTGTTTGTGGTAACTGGTAGGAAGAATGCAAAGATAACCAGTGTTAACAACCTAGGATTCATCTATCCACGCTTTAAATTTCTGATCTTTTAAATAGATTGGTTTTTAACTATAAGCTAGGTATGGCTTTAGACCCCTATTCCTAGCTATTTGGTTGCTAGATACACAATTTAAGCCAAATTTGTCTAAGGCTACATCCAATCCTTTTGAAACTGTATCCTCCTTACTTCCTTATTTGTGTTAATCTTACCATTCCTCTTCCAGCTACCCAGGTTTGAAAATGCTGTCATCTTTGACTTCTTCCTGTCCATTTGCCACAGACATTGTGTAAGGTCTGTCTCTGAAATATCTTTAACATCTATCCCCCTTCAGATCTCTTTGCTCCCAGCCAAGGTTAAACTATACCTCTCACCTTGAAGAGTTTTCTAACTGGTTTCCCTACTGATAGTATCTTCCTTTACAAATCCATTCTTCACTGTTACCAAATTAATTTTTTTGAGGTATACCTCTAAATCCTCAACTCAAGAACCTCATCTTCTCCCAAATGAAGGACATACTTACTTCTTGATAATTCAGTACGGGTTTCATTCAAGACTCTCTTCTGCTAGATTTTAAGATCTTTCGAATCAAGGGCTGTGCCATTAATTTATTCCTTTATTCTTTGACTTAAATTCATTAAATATTTGAATGCTCTTCACTATAGAGGTTGTTAGGAATATAGTGGTCCCTGCCCTGATGGATTTTACTGCCTATTTTCTCACTTTTGTGTTCTTTCTGCACCTAGTGATTCTGTGTGCAGCAGAGTAGAACCCTGCCTGGTTTTTTTGCACCATCCTCTCACTTTCCAGTGTTTAATCAGACAATGCTCTGCTGCTATTCATAGGGTTTTCATGGCCAGTTTTTTCAGAAGTGTGACCAGGTCCTTCTTCCTAGTCTGTAAGTCTGGAAACTCCACTGAAACCTGTCCACCTTAACTGACTCTGCTGGTACCAGTGGCATAGCTTTCAGTATCACAGCAACATGCAGCCACCAGAAGTGGTGTAATTCCCGGACCGGGATATGAACCCCAGCCATGGGAGTGAGAGCACTGGATCTCATCCCCTAGACCACTAGGGCTGGCTTCTTTTTGCATACAGCACAAACATTTGTTGAATTTACATAAATCCAGGATTGTTTTGCATAACATCTGTTGCCAATCTTCCTCTTTTTTTGTGTGTGTGCTTTGAGCAAGATTGGTCCTTTTTTGCTTTGAGCAAGATTAGAGCTAACATCTGTGCTAGTCTTCCTCTATTTCGTGTGTGGGTCACCACCACAGCATGGCTGACGAGTGGTGTGGCTCCACACCTGGGATCTGAACCTATGAACTCAGACTGCTGAAGCCGAGTGAGCCAAACTTAACCAGTGCACCATGGGGCCAGCCCCTATAATGTTTGCTTTTTATGAGGTTGGAGAGGAGGTACAGAATATCTGATGTATTTCTGGAATTAAAGTAAAAGTAACTCTCTAATTTTTTCTAATCTGGGTAAATAAATAACATATTTTCTGCCAGCATACGTTTTTAAATGTTAGTGGAATTTAAATGTCAGTGAATTTTGTTAGTTTTCAAATTTTTAAAATAAGCCAAATTCTGATAAAAGATCTAATTATCTAATTTGATGAAGTTTTAAAAGTATCCCAGAACCACCAAACTTTAAAGGATTCTTTAAAATCATGTGTTGTAACTCATTCTTTTTATAGTTGAGGACAAACTTAGGGAGGTGAAGTGCTGCTGGGTTAGCACATTAAAATTAATTCTTGATGTGTTTTGTGCAATACATGTCACACACTTAAAGCTATAGGAATGGGTCCATTAAAATTGATTACTCATAAAACAAATACTGTTGTCTTAAAAACTGTATGTGAGGAGAGGTTTGTATAATAATGATTACCTGGATAAAGCAGTTACTGGATAACTGTGATTTAAATTGAGTGAAGCCGTAGCTTTAAAAGCCACGCTATTGGAGTGAGCCCATCTGCTGTCTATCTTAATGACATTTCGGCGTTGCTATTGTAATACCAAATAGTGTCATCTTTTAAATTCACAAACTACCATTTGAGCAGATTTGAAGCAGAAATTGCATGTGGATTCCTTAATTACATTTTGAAAAATGTATTCATAATTGCCACTTATCTATTTTGAATATCATGTGAGCTTTTGTATCTCAAATTTAACTTTAAGTAAGCCAAATTTATTAAAATAAAGGAGCGGTACAGAATATAATTTGATAATCATTTTGAAGAAAGTGTCGTGTCAGTTTGAAAAGACATCTGCTGTTTAGCCATTAGATTTTAAAGTGATAAAAATTTTATGCCTGAGGAATGAAATAGAAAACAGAAATTCTTAGAGTAACATATGGTAATTTTTCTCTTAAGTTGAAAAAATACCGAAAAGGTTTTATTACCAGAGGTAAATGTTTTCCTAATATGTTTTTAATATTAGATTCTTAATTTTATTTTATAACTTAAAAAATGTACAGTTTAAGTATATCTTTTTTATTATTGCTCTATAACTGTAGGATTCATTCATTCATTAGAGAAATATTTATTGAGCACCTACTGTCTGCCAGGTACTGTCCTAATTGCTGGGGCTACAGCAATGAACGAAACAAGGTTCTGCTGGAGCTTACTTTGTAGTGAGGATAAAGACAACAAATAAGTGAATAAACATCTAATATGCCAGGTGGTGGTAAGTGCTTGAAAAAAATTAAGAGGTTCAGGAGATAGAGAATGATGAGGGATCTCATTTCTATAGAGCAGTCAGTGAAAACCATTTTGACAGTTTAACAATGTAATGACTTTAATATGGATTGATCTTTTATCAGTCATTACCCTAGGAAGTACTTCTCATCAGAGCTGGATAAATTTTTGAGCAAAACAATTTTATATGGTTTAGCAAAAGTTGATGGGACAGAAGAAAAAAGTGTTATTTAAACAAATTCTGAATTTCATGTCGTGAAAGCATTAATGCTTAAGCTTACTGCATATTTTTCACAAAGAAAGTATTTGGACCAAGAAAACAGTTAAAGCTGGGAAATATTTCTGTAAACCCCTTTCTAAAATGGGGGCTATAACAAGCTACTGTAGCAATAGATAATTTTTTAACGTGTTTTGTTAGAATGAAGATTTTCCCCCCGAAGTAGCCATGCTTGGATGGGCTTAACCTTTGGCAAAATTATTAGAGACCTAGCTATAAGGGATTTTGAGCAAATTCTGCCTTTGAGGAATATTTTCCAACTTGGCTTACTTAACTTCCTCTGTCAGCATTTCCCTTGTGGAAGTATTCAATTTGACATTTAAAATTTTTGTAGCAATGCTGACCTTTTATTTTTCTACTCTTTTATTTTATTTAAATATTCCATTTTATTATGACTGTTATTTTATTCTCTAAGTTCTAATTTGCTTTTCTTTGATTATGCTTTCTTGAAGATAATAGAGTATAGTGACAGATTTTTAAAGATCTAGTTCTTTATCATTTTATTTCTTAATTCTTAGTTTTTCCTCTAATCTTTATTATTTCATGACTCCTTTTAGAAGGCTGATTTGATTTTCAATTTGAGTAGACTGCTTAGTGGATATCTTTTCTTTCCTTTTTAAATAATCGGTGCCTTTAGCAAGTTATAAATCTTACAGTAGAGGAAGTATCCCTCGTAGGATGACTATCCAAGCCGTCCACTGTGCTTATGGGCCTCCCTTTTCCTTTTATCAAAGCCTTCACTTTCTTGTTCGAGTGCTTCCTTCTGCAATCATCAATCTCTCCTTTCTGCTGCATCATTCTCATCGTTCTAATAGGTTCCATGTTTTTAAAAATCAACACACAAGTAAGCAAAACAAATGCATTGCCTCGATCCCTTAACTCCTCCAGCTACAATCCTATTCCACAGCCTCACTATTCAGCGGAATTTTCTGAAGGAGTTGTCTGTACATGCTCTCTTTCATTTCTCATCTTCTGTTAACTGTTAACCCACTAATCTGACTTTGGAACCCCTCCCTTTACTGAAACTGTTCCTATCTGGTTTGGTAAAATTTTTGTGTTGCCAACTCCAGTGGACGTTTTTTTTGCCCACGGTACCTGACCTCTTATTTGATATTGTGACCATGCCTTTTGCCGTGAAACACTTCATCCCTTGACTTGCCTGACACCCTACCCTGCTGATTTTCCTCTACTTCAGTAGTTGTTCCTTCTCAGTCTCCTTTGGTGGCTTCTCTACTACTGGACTTCTATCTATTAGAGTTCCTTGGAGCTTGGATCTGAGCTCCAGGAACATTTATCCAACTATCTGACATTTCCACTTTGATGTCTCAAAAGTACCTCTAACTTAACTAGAAATGCACACTAATTAAAAAAACATTGTAACTAATGAAGAAGTGTGATAAAATGACTGGATATAAGATAAATGTACTCAGTACTTTTATCATAATGGCAATAGACATGTGGAAATGAAACCAGAAAACGTTACTACGTTTACAAAAGTGACAAAAAAAGAAAGAAAAGTAAAGAACACAATAAAAATTTAATAAGGCACAGGACCTATAGTCAAAAGATTTTAAAATCTTATTGATGAACAAACTAAAAAACATATATGCTTGGATGTGAAGCCTTAATATCATAAAATGCCAATCATCTCAAAATTAATATACAACTTAAATGCCGTTCCAATTAGAATCTCAGTAGAGTTGGGGCTTTTTGTTGAGAGGATTGGGTAGTATTATTTTAAGTATAAATAAAAGAGTAAATATCCAAACTTAGCCTTAAAAATTATTTTGAAAGAAGATGTTTGAGACAGGAACTTGCTTAAACAAATATTAGATATATTATAAATATCCTATAGTTAAAACTGTAATATTGGCATAAAAAATAGGCCATGGAACAGAATAAGCATCCTGAAATTGATCTCTGTAAGTATGGGAAGCTAATTCATAATAAAAATAATACCTCAATTTAGTAGGAAAAGGGTGGTTTATATTAAAGTTATATTGATAATAGAGGGCTCATATTAGAAATATAAAGAACTCCTACAAATCGAGAAAATAGACAAGTTTAATAGGAAGAAAGAGCGAGAAACCTAAACAAAGGACTTTTCACAAAGAGGATATCCAAATGACAGATAAACATAAAAAGTTACTCAACCATGATAATAATCAGAAAAATGTAAAGAAACCAAATGGGATACCACTACAGACCTATCAGCATGACTAAAACTAGACTGATGACCAGTGTTGGCTGCATGTGGAGTAATTGGAATTCTCATATGCTGCTTGTAAGGAGTATAAATTGAAAACAACAATCAAAGCTGAACATATGCGTATCTTATGATCTAGCAGTTTCATTTGTGGGTCTATATATATAACAGGAATGCATGTACATGTACACCAGACAACATGTATGAGAATGTTCATAGCAATGTTATTTGCAAAAGTCTAAAACTAGAAACAACTCAAATGTCTGTCAATAGAATGCATTTTGATAGTTGTGTATTATACAGTGCAATACTATATAGCCGTAAAAACCATCAGGTGCTACAGACAACAATACAGATTAATATCAAAACAATCGTGAAAAAAATACATTTATATGAAGTTCAAAAGCAGCTAAAATTAATTTGTGCTAAGGATGATGGTTACCTTTGAGAAGGGGCATGAGGGAGACTTCTTGAGTGCTGGTAATATTCCTTTTCTTAACCTGGGTGGGGTTCATAATTCATTGAGCTCTCCACTTGCGGTTTGCACGCTTTTCTAATATATGTCAAACTTTAAAATGTTTTTAAAGGTGCAGGCACTAGTTGCTATTCATTTGGAAAATAGAAAAATTATTTGCAAAAACAAGATGGATTAGGAGTTAATATCTATAATATACAAAGAGCTTCTAGTTAGTGCTAAGGAAAAGATAAACAGCTCAAGAGAAAAATAGGCAAAGAGTATAAATGAGTAGTTCAGAAAACTCTAAGTCAATATGGTCAATTAACCTATGAAAATATGCTCAAGCTCAGTAGTTATCTCTGGTTAAAAGAATGATAATACTCGTTGACTGTTGAGCCTATGAAGATAGATGAGAAAGGTACACTCACTTTACTTTTGAAAATGTGAGCCTTAGGAAAGTAAACTATTCAAATTTAAAATACATATACCTTCAAGCCAGCAACTCCACTCCTGGGAATAAATTCCATAGACATAAAAGCCCCACAAGGATGTTTTTTTCAATATTATTTTAATAGGATAAAAAAAACAAAACCCTGAAATCAACCTGAATGCTCATTAACAAGGAGATAATTTAATAAATTGTTTTACAACTATAAAATATTATGCAACTGTTAAAACAATCATTATTAGTTTATATTTCTGTGTGTGTGTATAAAGTTAGGTGAAAAAAGCAAAATGCCAAAAAGATGTATACAATGTGATCTCTCTTTTATAAAACAATAACAAAAATTACTATGTTTGTATGTGATTTTATAAACATGAAGAAAAATATGAAAGACTACACCAAGCTGTCAACGTGGATTACTGGGTAGAATGAGTGGAAGTGGATTGACAAAATAAAGGTCTTAGTGAAAAAAACATGCAGTATCATTTCACTGAAACAAAAGGTGGTTATGCTTTTTTTTGTATATAAATGCGTATGTATGTGTGCATGTAACTAAACTCATAATCATGACAGCAATGGTTAAATGCTGCTATTTGGCCTTTGCCAACCCAAGATCCTGGTATCCCTTTAGAATCAAGGAGCCTATTTCAGTGGCTAATCTCCCATCTGCATCTCTAGCCTCCTCAGAACAGCTACTGCATTAAAGAGGTTCATATTTAATGTATATCTTAATATCTTGGTAAAAGGGGTCTTTGGGCCCCCTTGGGAGTGCAGGCATGGTTTGACATTTTAACATTCTTTGGATTTCTTCTCTATATTATATTGAGAAATGTTTGGCATCTCAGTGGCCTTTAAGGAAGTCCATTCTTGAGTTCAGGCTTCAATTAGTCAACTAAACAACAAAAGCAGTTAAAATCACTTCTAGCTATTGGAGCTAGCACATTGTAACTAGAATCTCTGATAATTGCTCTCACATTGATAGATTGAATCCAATTTAAAATTATATTTATATAAAATTGTATTTATCAAAATTTATTCATTTAGGGGCCGGCCCGGTGGTGCAGAAGTTAAGTTTGCATGTTCAGCTTCAGCAGCCCGGGGTTTGCCAGTTCGGATCCCAGGTGTGGACATGGCATGGCGTGGCAAGCCATGGTGTGGCATGCATCCCACGTATAAAGTAGAGGAAGATGGGCACAGATGTTAGCTCAGGGCCAGCCTTCCTCAGCAAAAAGAGGAGGATTGGCCGCAGTTAGCTCAGGGCTAATCTTCCTCAAAAAAAAAAAAAAAATTATTCATTTATAATGTTCATTTAATTATCCCTATGTCTGCCAGAGTGCAAGTTTAAAACCTCTTGAAAGAAAGGTTTGTTATTTACCTTTCTTTCTTTTGTGGGGCCTTGTACATATAAATGCTTGGTAAATACTTATTTGAATGAAGACATCAAAGATCATTATGAACTACCACAGTGGCAGTTCTTCATTGTGTGGGTCTGTACTATGCATTGCAAGATGTTTACCAACTCTGGCCCCTGCCCATTCAACTCCTATAGCACTCTCTGGTCATTCCAACCACTAAAAGTCTACCACCACCACCACTCCTGCAACTTCCAGACGCCTTCTTGGCTTCTGGTGTGGGAGTGGACCGTTGGTGCTACCCTTGTTGAGAACCACAAGGCTAGAGTAATTGGAGAAGTCTTTCTACAGGTAGTAGTGACTATGCTAAACCTTGAAGGATGAGTAGGATTTTAGAACCAGAGAAATTGGAACACAAACAACATATAAAAGAGGGAGTGACATAATGTAGATTCTGTCTTAACTGATGAAGCAATGTGTCTGTGTTGGAAAATAGAAATAAAGTTGGATAGGTAGAGTGGAGTTAGAAGCGAGTTGATAAGAAGGAGTCTGACAGAGGTGAGAGGAGAGGGAAAAGTGTCATTTCACTCTCTAACGCACCTGCGTACAACTGCCAGATTGATTTTTTAAAGCATTGCCCTGTTCAACCGTCCACTTAATATTGCCTGCTAGACTTTACATCTGTAAAGCTTTGTGCTCAAGGAGTTTTATCTCATTATTTTCATCTGACTTTCTCTTACTACTCCTTAAAATTAATTAGGTATGTCTGGCTGGCTGATCAAACTTATTTCCCCTTCTTTCTTTGTCAATGTGCTCACTTCATGCTTTTTAAAGTATCTTTCTTCCTTTATAAAATCTGTCATCATTCTGTCTACATGACTTCTTTCCATTCTTAGAAGACTTCCCCCTAATGAAACTGGCCCATGCCACGCCACAGCATCTTGATATCTCCTTTCTCTTTCTTATGGTATTTGTGATTTGTCCTATAGTATTTAGCACAAAATTATATGTGGCTTTTTGTGCCTCTCATTCTTGTTTCTCTAAATTTGTATTCTTCTAAAGAGCTGTGTGAGGTTAAGTATATATGCCTCACAATATTTTTTATTTTTGTAAACCTCCAAAGCAGCTTTTTTTTTTTGGTCAGTTGATAATAGTCATTCTCTTTTGAGTGGAATATTTGATATAGCATTAGATATTGAGCACCCTGAAAACTCAAAAGTCTGTATTTGCAGATCACAAAATGTTAATATTGCAACCTTATGATGTTTCTTATATTTGAGTTGTCGAATATTTTTTGCTGCAGTAACTAGACATTATTTTTGAGGGTGGGAACCAAGCTGTATTTATCTGTGTCCCCTACAATGCCTAGTAGAGTGTCTTGCTCACAATAACTACTCAACATTTTACAATTTGATTGATTTTTATTTGCCTTATCAATTTGCCTTAACTGTAATCATGTTCAGGGCATCGTTTTGTTTTGCTGACAATAGAGGGCACCATTAGAAATAGTCCTATCCCAGCCCGTGGTAGCTTTCTTGAGCCACACTTTCCTTTTTCTAAGTAGTGTGTTACAGAAATTTGGATATTATACTAAATCAAAGTGGCCTAGTCCTAATTATAGAGCCATATTGGCTTCAGGTTATTTAGCTGAAAAAGAGTAAGTACTGTTGTATTTTGATCCTTTGTAGTTTTCAAACTTTTTCTTCTCCTTATTCTTTTCCTTATCCTTTGCTCAAATGAAATCTTACCCAGGATCTTAACTATATTAATTAAATGCAGTCCTTTCCTGAAGGGAGAAGATAGAAGTGGAAAGCAACAAACAGAAGCCTCACCTTTGTACTCTGCCTTCCTCTTCATCCCCCATCCCAAGAGCACAGCTTCAAAATCACTATAACTCATTCAATTAAAAACTACATTTTAAAAAACATCATTTTGTAATATCTTATTTAGGAACTTAGTATAAAAATAGAAACATTTTAGTTTTACAGTGATTTTTAAGTACAAAGGAAAATGCTCTGGAATAAATTTCTTGTTTCAGCAATAAAAGAGTTAATACACTAAGCAGCAGAGACTGAGATACTGCAACGGATAGTGCTTTCTGTCTCTGTCATTTGTGGTTTAAGAAAAGGGGGTGGTGTTCTGCATTTGAAAGGACTTTAATGAATGCTGTCAGTGTTTGTGAGAGCTAATGGTCAGTATGGGAAAGGAGAGCAGGGGAAAGTGGTCCAGCTGCTTCAGGATAGGTGGATGAGAGTTTGCTCTGATTGAATGGAATGTTCCACCGTGTTTCATCTTTATTCATTATCCTTTGTTCTTTATAATCTGGTATATTGGTATAAAAGTAAATGTAGCTATATATGCGAATGTGATTTATTTTCCTTTCAATCTGTTTATTGTGTACAGCAGGGCATATACTTGTCTTGGTTGGATGCACAAATCTGTGTGCAGTGCTTTTTGCCCGTTGCCTAGACGATCACTTGGTTTCTCTGAGGATGTCTGGTTCTCGTAAAGAGTTTGATGTGAAGCAGATTTTGAAAATCAGATGGAGGTGGTTTGGCCATCAAGCGTCATCTCCTAATTCTACAGTTGACAGCCAGCAGGGAGAATTTTGGAATCGAGGACAGACTGGAGCAAACGGTGGGAGAAAGTTTTTAGATCCATGTAGCCTACAATTGCCTTTGGCTTCAATTGGTTACCGAAGGTCCAGCCAACTGGATTTTCAGAATTCACCTTCTTGGCCAATGGCATCCACCTCTGAAGTCCCTGCGTTTGAGTTTACAGCAGAAGATTGTGGCGGTGCACATTGGCTGGATAGACCAGAAGTGGATGATGGCACTAGTGAAGAAGAAAATGAATCTGATTCCAGTTCATGCAGGTTGATTATTTTCTTACTGTTAGAAATGGGGTGTGGGGGTATATTCTCTATAATGTTTTAAAATAATTTAGTATTATTATTTAAAATCTATGAATATATCATATACATACATACATAAAAATATATAGTTACATACATGTATATAATATCTTGGTATACATTTGTGGTACTTTTGCTAGGCTTTTTAAAAATATTCTAATATTAATTTTAATTCCGTTTAATTATAAAGTCAACAAATAGCATTCATTTTGAAATATCTTCTGTTCCATATATAGATCTGGCTCTGCCTGGAAAATAATATATAGTAGCAATTTTATGCATCATTGCCTCGCAGTTTCCTTCATTGAATTACCTTTCATAGTCATAGCAAAACTATAGAAGACATTTCTATAGTATAAAATTTTTTATGACATTTTAGTTTGCAACAGATTATAGAGTCATTTTTAAATTTTAATGAAAATGAAAAATTTTACAAGGAGATGTACATTATAGTTCTCCATATTTTTTTATACCATTGTAGTTGTCAGTAATATTTTTCTTATGATGATTTCTTTGTCCTATGTTGCAGCTCTCCAGATTAATACGGAGAATACAGTAACATGTCTCTTTCTAAAGACGACAGCTAGTAATTTCTGTTACCTGCACTTCACTGAAAATTATGCTATTTAGAGAAAGAAGGGACATTCCTTCAGGAGAGTTTAAGGGATCACAGAGGGACTAGATGTGGTCAACTGGTGAAAAGGGGGTAAGAAGGGAAAATTAGTTTGAGGAGAGAAAATAAAGAAAAAATTGGTAATTTCATAATGACTTTATCCATCTTTACCCTTGGAACCTGGCTTTATCTTTGAAATGGATATTCTTATTCATCAGTTTAAACTACTGTAGCATATTATGTAATAAGTTAGAACATGAAAGTCACCTGATTTATCTATACTCAAAAATATTTCAAAATATTTAAAGGTACAAATAGCTTACTAGTTGTCTAGCTTATCATTTGTCTAGTTTGATTGCTGGATTCTTTTTCTTTTAAAATTTCTTTGCAGGTTTTAATAACATTTGTAATTTGTATTTGGTTATTATTAATAGAGGCATCATAAGAGATGGAGACAAAATGAGTTCATATATTCAAGTATATCTTACTTGGGGATGTTTACCACCTTCTCCTCTTCTAACCTTCAGAACATGGAATTCTGAACTGTGGTGTTGGAATAATAATAAATATAGACCAGTCATCTATAATCATTTGTGTAATGGAGAGAGGGGAATATCTTTACATAGGTAGCTAGTATATTTAACTTAAAATTTTTCAAACTAGTTCATGACCTGGCATTGTCTAAAGGGAATAAGAGCCACTAATTTTAAGTGGAGATTAATTGAGTTAATGTGGTTTCATTATTTTCTTTGGAGACTTGTTACCATAAAGAGAATGATTTATCTAGTAAAAGGTTCAGGGTTTATCATTTTTGTAGGAAACCAAAGAGTACTCATATTTCCATTTGAAAATCAATATGATGTATTGAGAATATTTTAACAAAATTAGAAAAACAAAACATTCATTTATTTACTAGCATAAGTTATAAAAATGTTAACATGTATCTACTACCTGGAGAGATTATATATGTATATATGAGTATAAAATTTATATACATGTAAAATCTTGGAAAGGTTATACGTACGTTGGTCACTATAATTTACAAAGGTAGTTTGCATAGCTGGTGATTACTGTAATTAAGTTAATCTATTCTTTAGTATCCATATTGAAATAGCATCTTGGTGGGATATTCATTATGCAAGAAAAAGACTGCCCTTTTTTGACTGAGAGATTGCTATGTGCATACTTCAAAAAATGGACATTTTTATTTATAGGAAATATAAAATTAAGAAAACTATATTTTTAAAAATCTAAAATAAATATAGTTGTTTTAAAAATGCTAGTCAAGATTAATAAGGTAAATAATAAGATGGGAGTAAACAGTTAGCATCTGCAGTGACCAAACTATTCCTAAAATATTATTTCAAAGGTAAAATGTACTTAAAATGTCTCTGATTTTTAGATATGAGGGGAAATGTGTCCAAGCGATTTAACATTCCAAATGGTTTGAAATTTCTATCTTAACATCTTATTGCAAAAAAGGGAAAAACAAGCATTCTAGATTTTAGAAATGTCATTTGTGTGTTCATTTTTTTCTAGATTAAATATATCTAATTCTTACATCTTCTTTCAATCCTCCAGCTCTGAATCTTTGATCTTTGTCATAATGATACATTTATTTGCCCCCAGCTTTTTGATTAAGTGAACAGTCTCTCTAGGGGATTGCCATTCTACTGTAAACAAATCAAAAACTATCACTGTTAATGTCAAAAGAAGCTACACTGACATTTGTCAAATTTTTGTATATAACTTGAGAACAGTTCTTTTTCTTATATAAAACCTGCAAGTAATAAAATAAGTAGTATGCTCAAATAAAATAAAGTTTTATTTGACTGTATTATAGATTGATATCTTAAAATATTAAAGACATAATGGGGAAATACATATGATATACAGAGAATTTTTGTTTAAGCAGACGTAATATTTACATAGATCTTAGAACTTAGACTGAAATTTTGAGTTATTAGAAAAAGGGGAAGACAACTGAGTGGTTTTACATACACAGAATCATAACACCTACAGTGGGTCTCCACAATTTAAAGCAGAAGTTAAGTTAAAAGGCATCGTATGTTGCTAATATGTTTGATCACTTGTATTCTAACTGGGAGAAATGTCTGCCTGAGCCTTAGACTTCTGGTAATTTCTGCTGTCACTCATCTAGGTAATTTAAGTTTCTTGTCTTTTAACTTTGATCTTGGGTCTGTAGCTAGCCACTTTTTCTCCTTGGGAATCATCTAAGTCATCTTTGTCGTCTAATCATCTAAGTCATTACTTTGGTATTTAAATGCAAACTTTTGGTTTTTTACACTATGAAGAATTTTAGACCCCAAGTAACAGAGTTGTTACCTTTTATGTGAGCAATGGGTTCCTAAGACCTTAATTCAGGATGATTCTTACCAAGACCAGCAAAGTTTACATGGTGGCCCGCATGTGACCATAGTCTAAACACAGTTTACACTTCCGTTGATTTGCCAACTTTGAAATAATTTAATTTTTGACATGTTAGGGGAAATTTCATTATTTCAAACTTTGTTTATAAAGTTAGAGTTTAATATTTTATATGTAAGACTATTTTTTAGTCATTATGTATAAAATATTACTGTACTTTAAAAATATTCAAAAATAATAATAGCTCATTCTGACTGGATGCTCACTATCTGTGAGGCCCTGTTCTAGCATTTTAGTATATTAACTCATTTAGTCTTCACAACAAATTTCTGAGTTAGAGTGCTACTATTACTATTATAATTTTACAGATGAGGCCAGGGAGGCACAGAAAGGCTAAGTAACTTGCTCAAGGTTAGTAAGTGAAATAAACTGCATTAAAAAAATAAACTTTATGTTTTTACAAGAGTTTTAGATTCACAGGAAAATTATGAAGGTAGTATAGTGAATTTCTATGTACTCCACACCTAGTTTCCCCTATTATTAATACCTTTCATTAGTATAGTGCATCTGTTACTATTAATGAACCAATATTGATACATTCTTAAGTAAAGTCCATAGTTTATTCAGATTTTTAAAATTTCTACCCAGTGTCCTTTTTCTGTTGAAGAATCCTATCCAGGACACCACATTACATTTAGCCATACTGTCTCTTTACGCTCCTCTGGGCTCTGACGTTTCTCAGGCTTCACTTGTTTTGATGACCTTGGCAATCTTACTCAATTAGAATTTTTCTGATGTTTTTCTCATGATTAGACTGGGGCTATGAATTTTGGGGAGGAAGACCACAAAGATAAAGTGCCATTTATATCACATCACATCATCACTGTTGATACTAACCTCGATCGCTTGAAAATAGCTACATTGTGAACCCAAACAGTTAAAATGTAGATTTCATCCTCACATAGCAGTAGGCAGTTCTCTGTGACTACTCATTTAACCCCTGAGTTCAACTTGGATTTACATAATAGTTAATGATTTATTCTAACCAGTTTCACCTTCTCTCCTCAGCTAATTTTCTTAGCCTGGTTCTTGAAAATGCCAAACCTGGCTGGCTTACAGGTATAGTCTTTTGACACAGCCACAACTCTTTATCTAGTTATCTAAAGCACCTTATTGGTTGCTGGCTACTCTGTTTCAAGCAGGTATCCTTGAACTCTTCTATTCCTTGGTCAGTTGATTTGCTATTCTTTGACTCATCTTAAAGGCATTTAGTTCCCCCTCCTATCCCAGCAAGAGGTTATCTTCATAATATTACATTTTCTCTCAAGTGCTGTTTCCTTTTTCTTGACCCTCTTTATGTTGTCTCTACATCTCCTTGTTTGAACCAGTCTCTTAATTCTAGTTCAGTTTGAAATTAAAATATTCTGCATTTCCTCATGAAAAAAATTTTGTTTCCAGAGATGACAAAGAAGTTCAGCTATAGTGTACTTATATCTTGGAAGTATGTATTGCATTTCCTCCCTCACATATGTATGCCCAAGTCATATGGATTCCCTGACATAAGCTGTGGAACCTCTCCTCAGAAAACACTGTGTGTGTGTGTAGATGTGTATGTTAAATATTTTATATACAGTTCAAGGAGTTCATGAACCCCCTAAAGCCTACCTGTGTGCTGTATCAATCAGAGTTCTTAGTTTTAAGCAACTGAAATTGGCTGATTTAAACAGAGTAGGAGTTTAGTTCTCAGACCTGCTGGGAAAGCTGAAAAATCAGCTTATAAAAAGGGATAGGCATTACAGTTGCGCAACTGGCCTTTATAACTCCAGTTTTTTAAGGCAGAAGAAGCTGTCTTTATGTCACTTATTGCTTATATTTTATTTTTATCCATTTGGAGCTGGATAGTGAGGTATTATATCTTTAGAATTAGATATATTAGGCATGAAAACAATGACGCACACTCATACCACATAAACACTCATATGCCCAAAGCCATATAATTTGGTCATTTAACTTTAGGGAGTATATTAGTAGGGAATAGGCTAAGATGACATAACAAAGAGATTCAGAAATATGGTGGCTAAAATAAGAGAAGTTTATATCTTTATCAGCTAACAAATGGGCAAATGGTCCAGGGCAGATAGGTAGGTCTGCTTCTCAAGTTCACTCAGAGACCCAGATTCCTTCCAAATTGTTACTCCATCCTGTAGGGTGTTATCCTTTCTTTATGGTCAAAGTCTGCTCAGCTCCCCTTCTGCATTCTAGCCTGTGGAAAGGACCAAAGAAAGAAAAGGGGGAACATTAAGCAAATAACACAAGTTGCATATATTAGTTCTGCTCACATTCCATTGTTGAAAACTTAGTCACATGGCCATGACTAGTTGCAAGGGAGGCTTAGAAATGTAGTCTCTACCTGAGTAGCCATGTACCCAGCTAAAAGTCGTTACTGTGGTAGAAGTAAAGAATGGTTTTGGCATCACGATCAACAGGGTGCAAGAGATGAAGACAGCTGAATAGAACTCCTTAGAATTCTTTGGATCTAATTTTTTAATTAATTTTTTTCTGTATTACATAATATTTTACCACAGAGACATCAGAAAATAGAGATAAGGAAAAATGGAAATATAAAACTCACTAATTACCCTGCCATCACAAAATAACAACCATTAACAATTTGGGAAAGTGTCCTTCAAGTATGTTTTTCTATACATATATAATAAAAAGATGTGTTTTTAGAATAAAAATCTGAAGCTTATTGTGCATACTGTTTTATAACCTGCTTTTTTGCCCTAATGTAAATACTAAAATTAGGACTCTCTTGTTTGCCAAAACAGAAGCCCAACTCAAACTGACTTAAGCAAAAACTAGAAATTTGGTTCACGTAAATAAATTAAAAGTCCAAACATGATGTAATATACACAGAAATTGAAATATAATGGTGTACACTTGAAATTTATATAATGTTATAAACCAATGTTACCGCAATAAAAAATAAAGTCCAAGGATAGAGCCTGGCTTTAGACATGGCCTTATCCAGATACTTAACACCAGGAATCTATTTTTCTCCCTCTAGATTCTGTTTTCCTTTGTGATGGCATTGTCTCAGCAGGCTGTCAGTGTGGTAGCAAAAAAGCCACTAGCAGCTCCAAGTTTACTTTTTATCAGTTTAGCAACCTCAATGGAAAGAAAGTGACTCTTTTCCAAGAGTGCCAAGTAGCATCATGAAATGGACTGTGATTGGCCTTATTTGGATCATGTGTCCACTGTAGCCAGTCATTATTGCAGGAGATTTGATACTCTTATTGGCCACGCCCAAGTCCCTTGCTCACCTTTCCCCAGGGGGAGGATTCAACTCCACCCAAGCCATATGGACTGAGGCAGGGAATGTGTGGTTTCCCAAAAGGTAGAGATGGGTCTGTTCCCATAAGAAGGAATCCTGGATAGGCAAAAAACAATTAATGTCCACTAAAACAGCTTTCCACATCATTAAATGTTCTCTTATATCTTTTTAAATGGCAGAGCATTCTCCCATATGCACATATATGTCTTGTTTATTTAACCAATATTCTATTTTTCTTTTTTGGAATTTAGATTGTTTCCAGTACTTTTCTGTTAGAAATAACCCGTCATAAACCCTCCCTGTAGCTAGGTCTCGTAGGTACAGATGATTGTTTCCTTTGGATAAAGTGTCAAGGGTGTGCACACTTATAGGGTTTTTGATTTGTATTCTCAGAGTCATTTCAGGACTATTACTACTATTCCAATTCTCACCAGCATTGTATAAGAGTGCCCAAGGCCCTTCCCCTTCACTGGTTGTTATTCAAGAGAATGTGATTCTTATAAACTACATTTAACTCTCTTTACCCCAGATATTCTGGCCACCCCAGATATTCTGGCCACGGTACTAGGAAAAAAACCCTTAAATTTCAAAATCAAAAAATATTTCTCTTGAGAAGGGAAAAGGTGAAGGTATTCTTTTTCATCACCTCTTGTCATTTCTTTTTATACGCTTGCCTTTTCCTTTCCTTAAAGGGGACAACCCCAACTCCCCTTCCTCTTCACTCATCTAAACTCTAAGATCTCACCTGCTACTTGTTGCCTTTCCAAATACTAGCCCAGACTGATCTTTCCTTTCTCTATGTTTCACCAGCCCTTACACTCCAATTGGGGATGTACAAGATGATCTGTTGGAGAAAGGGTAAAAAATATATATATACACACACCTACTTATTAAAACTTCTATTTATATTTTATCTTTTAAATATCTATTTTTTCTGTGTTTTATAGTATAATAATTCTACAATGGTATATATGTTTTATAAGTTAGTAAATATCTGTATAATTGGGCATATGCTTAAAAGCATGCTGAAATGGGTTTGCATAAAAAAATTTAGAGACTGCTAGCCTATACTAAGCAATTTACATTCTTATTTTACATTTATGATTTTGAATATTTGTAAAAGATGCCAAGAGATTCATGATATAGTAATTTGCACTTTTGCAAAAGCCTGAATTCTGAATGCCAGAAGCTATGAGGCAGCTGGCTAGGAATAAATCACTTACCTAGGGAGTGAGCCAAACAGACTATTTAGAGTTTCAATGCAGCTTTATTTTCTACTCAAAACCGTATACTACCGTATAATTCTTGTAAAGTGATTTTTAAAACTTCTTTTGAAAAATTACTCCATTAAGGAAGCCTAATGCAAGTTCTGGTGATGAAAGTGAAGAAATCTAAGTAGTTTATAATAAAAAAGTAATATTGATCATGGTGCATATTGTGTGCATATGCACATGTGCATATGCATGTGAAATCTGAGGAACTGCAAGTGTTAGGCGGTGTTGTTGTTTAATTTTTTCCAGTTTATGAAACTCCATTCTTCAAATTCCAAGTCCCTTCACTAAAGAATCATATCTTTCTTTGCGTCCCCACAGTTTCTAACAACTGGTGCAACGTTGCATGTTAGGACTTACTCTGTAAATAGTTGATGAATTGATTTGTTTGATACTTGCCTCTTCCCCATGTTTAGGTGTTTTTCTGACTTACAAATACAGTTGCCTACTGCAGAAGGACAATAAGCTAAAAATTAAATGTTTCCCTGTAGCCTGGAAATATTCAGCAATGTAGAGTTCATTACTGCGAACATCTATTAAAAAAGATTTGAATGATGTCGTGCAATTCTTTGAAATGTGGTTTACCATCTTAGTAACATCAGATAAATAAAACTAAGCAGAGATGTCAGATGTATTTCCTCTGTTATCTTGTAAAAGATCAAGTAGAAA
The DNA here is from genome assembly GCF_021613505.1 of Equus quagga. Lineage (NCBI taxonomy): Eukaryota > Metazoa > Chordata > Mammalia > Perissodactyla > Equidae > Equus > Equus quagga. The sequence continues at coordinate 10,681,884 of NW_025796728.1, read as the reverse complement.
TCACAGAGAAATATATTTTAAATACTCCATAAATAGCCTATTCCCAGATGTTTGTGTTGTGGGTTAGGATGTCTAACGTTTAATAAAGGCCATGTTAATTAGCAAGTATGAAATTTAGTTATAAAAATTAATAATGCTGGGGATCTTTTTTTGTTTTTTTAGGAAGATTAGCCCTGAGCTAACATCTGCTGCCAATCCTCCTCTTTTTGCTGAGGAAGACTGGCCCTGAACTAATATCCATGCCCATCTTCCTCTACTTTTTATATGGGATGCCTACCACAGCATGGCTTGCCAAGCATTGCCATGTCTGCACCCTGGATCCAAAACGGGGAACCCCGGGCCACCGAAGCAGAATGTGCGCACTTAACTGCTGCACCACCGGGCCGGCCCTAGGGATCATTTTTTTAAAAAGAGAAACATCATATAAAGACAAAGCCTTCCCATCAGTCATTGAAAAGCAAGGTTCTACTAACAATAGCTTACCTTGATTGTGTATTTATTCTATGCTAGGGGTATGCATTCATTTTTTCATTTAATAATCTTCCCATGAGAGATCCTCTAAAAGAAAGTGCTACGTATTGCTTATTCCTGTCTTGCTATTGGAAAAGGTATGGTTCAGAGAAGTTAAATAACTTGTCTAGAATGATACGTAGTGACAGAGTTGAATCAGCATTATGTGATAGAACTTTCTGCATTGATAGAAATGTTCTATATCTGCACCATCCAGTTTGGCAGCCACCAGCCCCATGGGGCTGTTGAGCGTTTGAAATATGATTAGTCCAACTAAATAACTGAACTTTTACTTTCTTTCATTTTAATTAAAATATCCCCATGGACATAGTGGCTACTGTATTGGACAGCATGGCTCTAAAACCTTCCTAAAATGCTCTTAATCACTACACTGTACCTCTCCAGTTCAACCCTCCAAACCAAAACACATAATAGGAAATGAAATAGTAAGGAAGTATTAACATTGTAAATTACGCAGAGCCAGAATATTAAAAGCATTTAATTAACCAGGGATAGAGATGTGATCTCTGTCCCGCGGAAACCTAAGAGACTCTTGCTCTCTCACATCTAGCTAAGGGGCAGTCACATAGCAGTAGACTTTTATCTAAGATCCTTAGTTCTAACATCTTTTTTCTGTTAAGATGTCCTCATTCATACTGTGCTGTCGTTCTCCCTTCACACCCCTAGTCCTTGCACTCACTAATGCCTTGGGGTAAAGGCAAGCAAGAATTTCCATTCCTTTGTGGTGGGTGGTTTGACCAATACTCTGAATGCCTTCTGATCCTGACTTTGTAACTGGCTGCCTATATGTCCTTGGTTGATCACTTTGGCCATTTTGGGCCTCAAATTTTCTTATCTGCAAAATAAGGGAGTTGAATTAAATGATTGCATAGATTGCTTCTAGATGTAAAAATTCTGTATATAGTTGTTCTAATATCTAAGGTCCTGTACTTGTATGAATATGCAGTAAATTCTTTTTTTCTCATTAAATTCTTACATTATTTATATGTGCGAAGTCCCAAATTTCTTAAAAATCAAACAAAACAAGAAATGCTAGAAAGCTGTGCAGCTGTTCAAGTCTGAGTAGCTCTGTTCTTTCCTCTTTCCTGTTCTTTTTGTGAGCGGATGGCTTCGCTTTTCCAGAGGCTACAAGTCAGATCCTTCCTTTGGAGCAGTGGAAGTGATTGCTGTACCCAGAAATGTCAGTGAATTAATTATCACATTGAAATAATATGTTTTTTAACATGGCATATTCTTAGCATGTTTTCAGTAATGGCAATTGAAGCCTAGAAAGCAAATCAAGAAGTTTGAAGTGTTATTTTAGAAGCATAAATTGTCGTTTTGTTAATATGTATGTATATAAACAATTTTGGTGTTTTACGTTTATGCTCATTTTGAAAATAAATATTCCATTAAGTTCTACTAGTTCATTTAAAATATTTTATTCAAAGAAATTCAGTTTATTCAAAGAAATTCAGGAGTAAAGTATCTATTGTGGAAATCAATGTTTTGAACCTGTAAGTTCATCACATGCTGATTTGTGTACTGTGTCCATCTCTTGCCTAAAGTGCACTCCAGTGGTCTTCAGCCTGTGATACCTGTTAGCATCGCCCATAGGACTTTTAAAAGATACTGTGTTCAAGTCTCCCCTCAGGCCTACTGGTTCAATCTTAGGGAAGAAGACCTTGAACACAGATGCTGACATGCTCCCAGGTTATCCTCATTCATGCCAGAGGTTGAAGAACTAAACACCCTGAACCTTCCTGACAAGAAAAGAGATAGTCTGTTTATTAATTGAGCTTATACCAACATCAAATCTAGCTTGTAATAGCTTAGTGATGATAGTATTATAAAGTTCTGTTGTTCTTTCAAAATTTAACATTGATTAGCATTTAGGTTTGGATGATGGCAATCCATTACTCAAAAAACATTCAACTAACTCATTGCCTAGTCATTACTGAGAATTTAATATAAAGTATCAGAAATGTGATACAAAATATGGGAACCCTAAGAAAAAAGTATTTGATTTATTTACCTTGCTTTATCTTGTTCCTGAAAGAATTTGTGGCTTATAAAAATTAAATGTTCTAGGGGCCGGCCTAGTGGCGCAGCGGTTAAGTGCACATGTTCTGCTTTGGTGGCCTGGGGTTCACTGGTTCAGATCCCGGGTGCGGACATGGCACTCCTTGGCAAGTCATGCCGTGGTAGGCGTCCCACATATAAAGTAGAGGAAGATGGGCATGGATGTGAGCTCAGGGCCAGTCTTCCTCAGCAAAAAGAGAAGATGTTAGCTCAGGGCTAATCTTCCTCAAAATAAATAAATAAATAAATAAATAAATAAAATTAGATGTTCTAATGTTGTCTCATCATTGGATCACTAATACTAAATCATTTGTCAGTATTTTGAAAATATAAAACTTCAATTATTGAAAAATGTTTTTAATCTTCAAATTGTGATTAATCAAAGCCAATGTTATTTGTTTTTGCTTGTATTTCCTCCTGATTTTAAAATAGTTTCCAGCTCTCGTTTACTTATATAAGCAACATATAGTTACATATTACTCAATACATTTTTATATTAATGATCTTAATGTCAAGTTAAGTATATTATACTGGATTTTCCAAGTCATTTCACCAATAATATTAATAGTGTACAATACATTTCTTCTAGATAATATATATTTTTCTTCTGTTATCATTACTGACAATTAGTTTTCAAGAACATGTTTTCAGGGCTTAGATTGCTATGGCACTGAAAATGCATTGGGCTGGGCTGGGAGGATTTAGGTAGAGATATGTATTAGTCACGGCACTGCTAACCTCCTAGAAACTGATAAATCTCAATCCACTATGAGAGGTCTTGTGAGTATAGTATATGTGAGTGTTCTTACTTGAGTGACCTTCCATGTGCGCATTTCATCTCTTCTTTCATCTAAAACCTCAGTCCTCTCCATTCAACTTGTGGATAGAGAAGGAACAGGGAAGGCATACTTTTGGCCACTTTAGCCTGGAGGTGACACAGTTCATTTCCTTCATAAGACCACACCTGCCTGTGGGAGAGGCTGGGAAAAAAAGTCTAGCTACATTCTCAGGAGAAAAAGAAAAAGAGTTTTGGTGAACACACAGCAATCTCTACAGCAGCCCTATTTCTGCCGTTAACGACCTCCTAGGGCTCCTGGCAAGGCACTTAATCTCCTTGGCTTCAGTTCCCTTTACTTTAAAAGCAGAAGATCCAATGACTTTTTCTTCTTTGATAAGGTTATTACCAAATAAGGTTATTAGATATTTATATTAAGAAAATTCTCTTAAGGTATAGTGAGGCTTGATTCAACAAAGCATTTGTCAGAATCATAACATCCTTACAAGTAGATCAGATGAGAAATGAGAACTAAGTTATGGCACAGTTGGTGGTATTGTGGTTAACTGCATAACTAACAGAGGTTTATCATTTGATTCAGGTAATCTTGGAGAAGAGATCTTGGGGGATGGGGAGGGGAGGGATGGATTTAGGATTTTATTCTTAGTCCTAATCTTTTCACTTTTTCATCATTTGCATCATAAAGCATATGAAAACCTAGAACTCGTGTTCTTCAAATAATTTGGAAATTTCAAAAAATTTTTAGATAACTGAATTAGGCTATCAAATTCCTTTAACCTGTGATATAAGCTATAGGTTACCTGAGCTTTTAAAGATTGGCCAGAGAATCAAATGAATTATTTATAACACTGCTTTTATGACAATATATTGTGTATTCTAAACAGTTATCTTAAAGTGAACTGTAGAACATACCCCATTTTTAACTAAAGGAGGCCTTGGATTTATATCTCCAAAATAGTTTAATTACCTCCTGCCTTCAAAAAATGTTCTCTTATACCCTTAAATATAATGTTAGGAGATATGGCTATCAATATGAATATAGTTTGGCTCTTTTTCAGCAGAGATGTTGTATTGACCAGAGAAGAGACTTCAAACACATATATTACAAAGAATCTGTGTAGCTCTTAACTAACAGCTGTCACATTCACTCACAATGTTTGCAAGATGCACATATGATCTGCGCCATCATTGATTTTAAAAGGCAAAAATGATGAATGATTATACATTAATATTGACTGGTAGCATTGATTACTTCTATTTCCTTTGAAGGCTTTGAGAGACTTGATAGGAAAGATCTTTTTAATGTGACAGTGATATTTCAAAATGTGTGTTCTCTTTCTTTTCAGGACTTCCAACAGTAGTCAGACATTATCATCCTGCCATACTATGGAGCCATGTTCATCAGATGAATTTTTCCAGGCCCTTAATCATGCTGAGCAAACGTTTAAAAAGATGGAAAACTATTTGAGACATAAACAGTTGTGTGATGTAATTCTAGTTGCTGGTGATCGCAGAATTCCTGCTCATAGGTAATTGTTTTCTAAGTATCTCTATGTGTGAAATATTTCCTTGATAATTTAGTTATGTATGTTGAGGTAACTCATTCCAACTGACTGTTAGGATGGAATGTTTTGGGGAAGGGGGATATTTCATGGAATTTTTGCAAAGAAAACAGTGTGTATGTAATTATTACACATTCAATGACCCCAAAAGTGTCACTTGCCCTCTGGAGAAGCACAAAAACAAACACTCGCCTCAGATCAGTCAGCATTGTTTGGTATAGATTTCAGTTACTATAAGCAGCTTTCACCCCGCCTAATTCTGCCGATTAGAGAACTTTAAATAAACTTAGTGGAAATTAGAGCTGTGAGTATTTAGAAGCAAAAAAGCTGGTGGAATGGAGTGGCAAAACTGTTAAGAGTTTTAAAATAGGCACATCTATCCTGGACTCTGTTTGCTGACCTCCAGGAAACATGAAAAGTTCTGGTGCTAGGAAACAAAAGCCATTAACATAAATGAAATATTATTTCTTGAAGTAAGAAAAGGAAAAGAGAGCTGTTTAATAAAGAACAATTCATTATTTTTCTTCTAATAATTCCATATTCAATTATTCAATGTTAATCACCATTATGATCCCAAAGGTTTTTTTATGCCTTTCAAACCTAATTAACACTCTCTCCCAAAGGTTTTGTTAAACCCTCCAAAGCGGAAGTAAAATCAGGAAGAATGGGCTTGGTCTTATAGTTTTCAGTGACTCAGTCAGCATGCATTTATTGAGATGCCACTATATACTATGACAAAAAGTCTGCCTATGAGCATGGGTTTGTTAGAAAAGATATTTCAACCTGAATTTCTTAGAGGCCTCTCCAATTCTGTATTTCTAAAACAGAATTAATTACTTTACCTGCCATGCTTATGCAAGCCATTACCGTCTCACTTAGGTTGCCAGTGCAAGCAGCTCCTAACCTGTCTCCTTGCTTTCCCTCTTTTCCCCTACATTCTGTTTTCTACACAGCTGCCCAAAGGATCCTTTAAAATAGAACTCACATCCAGGCACTCCTCTCATCAAGCTTTTCAGTGACTCCACATGCCACTGAGTGGGAAAGCCCCAGTCCTCACAGTGGCCTGTGTGATCCAGCCTGCCATTACCTCTTTCACATTCTGTCCTACTGCTCTCCTTGCTCACTCTTCTTGAGCCACACAGACCCTCTTGTCGTTCCTTGTATGTGCCAGGCATGCTGCTCCTGCCTTTGGGTTTTTGCATTGGCTGCTCCTTCTGCCCAAATGCTGTTCCCAGATACCTGTAGGACTAATTCCACCTCCTTCAAGTCTTTGCCCACATGTCACCTTCCGGTGAGACCACCTATTTAAACCCTCCCCTCACACCCCATTTGCCCTTACCCTGCTTTTTTCCCCATGGCACTTACCACTTTTTAACGTACTATAGAATTTTCTTGTGCTGTGCATTATCTGTCTCCCTTCACTCTAGAATGTAAGACTCCGTGAGAGAAGGGATCTTTTGACTGTTTTTTACACCAGTATATCTCAAGTATCTACAACAGAATCCAGTACTTATTAGGTGCACGTTAATATTTGTTGAGTGAATAAATGAATGAACAGGCAGTTCTCAGGAGAAGAAAGCTGAATGGCAATAAACGTTTGAAAAGATATTCATCCTCACCAACTACCAGGTGAATGAAAATTAAAACAACAATGAGATACCATTTAACATGTTGCAGATGGCCAAAAATTTTAACAATATTGTCGGGTACTGTTAACTCTTATGCAGTGCTGGTGGGGCCTAAATTGGCATGTCACTTTGGAGAGCAATTTGGCAAACCTTAGGACTCAGCAAGCACTCCTGGGGAGGGAGGAGAATGGAACGAGAGAGGGAGCTTCGACTATTGTCTGAATCCTAATTTCTCTTTCTTTTAAAAAGATGAATGAAGTAAATCTATATAAGTGTGCTGACATGGAAATATCTTCAAGATATATTATCAAATGAAAAATGCATGTTTCAAAATATATATATATTTATAACCTATTTTTGTTTGTATGTGACTATCAAAATCTGGACAGAGTCATAGCTAATATATAATCGTGTATTATTGTAACTAAATATTATAGTGTGATCACAAAAACATTATAATTTTATAACAAAATACAAACATGATAATATATTATAATAAAAAATTATGAAAATTAAAAATAACTGCTAAAACCATTCTCAAATATCTCCCATATATTCACTACTTCTACAATTAAACTTTTAAAAATAACTTGTTATTTTCAAAAGTGATAAACAGAAAATATAGGGCTAACCCACTGGTGGCATAGTGGTTAAGTTCGCATGCTCCACTTCGGTGGCCCAGAGTTCACGGGTTTGGATCTTGGGCACAGATCTACACACTGCTCATCAAACCATGCTGTGACAGCATCCCACATACAAAGTAGAGGAAGATTGGCACAGATGTTAGCTCAGGGCCGATCTTCCTCACCAAAAAAAAAAAAGAAAAGAAAAGTGATAAACAGAAAATAACTTTTACATTTTTTTCCTTTTTTAAATATAATCAATTTAATGCTGTGGACTTGTAGCTTTTTTTCTCAGTCTTATAAAGTGGTACTTGAGTGGTGAATGGGTAAATCATTTACCTCAGCAGAAAATTTTCAGTAATGGTAATTTATTATTCAAAGGAAGGAACTAGAGCATAAAGCAATTTGTCAAACTTAAAATGCGTTTCCCAGTGCCATGTACTTTTTATGGGTGACGAAGCTAAAAAAAAGAGAGAGAGAGACAGAGAGAGAGAAGCAGCAGCATTTATTAATCAACATCAACTTTAATATGGTCATTGATTTTTTTTCCTTCTAATATGCTCTCAGATTGGTGCTCTCCTCTGTCTCAGATTATTTTGCTGCCATGTTTACTAATGATGTCAGGGAAGCAAGACAAGAAGAAATAAAAATGGAAGGTGTAGAACCGAATTCACTATGGTCCTTGATTCAGTATGCATATACAGGTAATAAATCTGAAAATGTAAATTTGAAACCTCTTAGATTTATGTTATGTTATTAGATTTCAGATTTCTCCTTTTAATAAAGCCTGCCTCAGCTAATAGTTAATTCTGTTATTGTAATCACCACCCCTGGTGATACCTATATAGGTTAAAATCTCTATATTACGACCTTTAAAATCATTATCATAATTAAGGTTTTGAATGATATTTTAAATGTTAATATAATAACTAGAGGAATTGTATAATGTTTTAAAATTATTGCATTTAAAATTTGAAAGTTCTGTATAAGATATGTTACTAATTAAGGCATTCTTTAAAGATTCTGAAAATAAGTTATTAGTATTTTATGTTAGTAGAAGTCACAAAAAGTTAATATTTTTTTCATACTTAGTACTTTTTTTTTTCTTTTTAGAATGTCTTTAAATCATCTAGGTCTGGAACACATGTAATGAGCTCTTATTTAGAATTACTACTGTTAACACCAATTATTTTATAAACTAAGATTAATATAATTTCATAGTTAATGGAATTTCTTTTTCTCATTAAGGCCGCCTTGAATTAAAAGAAGATAATATTGAGTGCCTGTTGTCTACAGCCTGCCTTCTTCAGCTTTCACAGGTTGTGGAAGCATGCTGTAAGTTTTTAATGAAACAGCTTCACCCATCCAACTGTCTTGGAATCCGTTCTTTTGCTGATGCCCAAGGTTGTACAGATTTGCATAAAGTGGCTCACAATTATACTATGGTATGTATTTTTTGAAAAGCATGAAGGCATATGCTCTTTCCTTCTTCCTTATTGTTGCGGCTTATCTACATGTTGCTATTTTCCCATGGCATGCTATTTTCACATGTCTATCTTCACATACCTGAAGGATAATGGATCAGATTGATCTAGACAGCAAGAACATAAGGGCATGCTGAAGGCATATTGTTAGGACCAGCCTCCACAGTCTTAATAGTAGAGGGATTCAGGAAAGGGAGAGTGTGTGTGGATTTTTAAGGAGTGACCATCTTGCTACATTACAGATGGGCCATGACTGAAGACTATTGCTTTAAATACTTCAATTAGGAATACAGCTTCTAAGAGAAAAAGGAGTGTGAACATTCACATACACGCATACAGTTACCCATATTACTAATTTTATCAACATTTAGGAGATTTTTTTTGTCTACCTCTCCTCCACCCCCCAACCTTCCATTGAGTTTGTTTGTCTGCAAAGGGATTGATAAGTTCTTTAGGAATCTTTCACTAGAGAAATAGAGATTTGGAAAAATTATAAGAATAAATGTTTACAACTATTGGGAAGATTAATTCTACCTATTTCATGAGCTTGATGTGAGGACTAAATGAGCTAGAAGTTTAGCACTTTAGAACAGTGATTGACACGTAGTATACCCAGTCAATAAATGATATCATCATTGTCACCATCATCATAGAGGTTACTCTGTTCAACACAGGAGGGATTTATGTGAGTGAACAAAAGCACTCATACAAAAGCAGAGGCTTTATGATTTGTTTTTCTCCCTGTAGTGTAATCACTCCTCAGAAATGTTTGTTTATGATGGTCAAAGTGCTTCAAGTGATAAAATGGACATTGTATGACAGGGCAATACTGTACAGACCCAGCGTGGTACTAGATTAGCATCTTTTAAATTAAGTTCTTTGAAAGGACTTTTTCCCCCTGTCTTTATCCTTCCTTGTAGATTTCTCATTTTAACCTCAAGTTCAACTACCTTTTGGAATAAGATGAATATAAGTAAAATAAAGCTGGATTTTTTTCCCCTTGGTAATCAGTTCATAATTTAAGTAATATCTCTTTCCTAGGAAGGAGTTTTATTCCCATGAAAATATTTGTATGCAGTTAGGTCACTCTTAGTGTTTACAGTAAGGGCACAATTGCTGCATTAAGGCTTAGACATAAATTAAATTAGCTTAATGTTTTTAAAGCTATTTTCATAGCCAATTAGTTGTGGTAGTTTTTTTTTTTTCTTCTCAAGGCCATTATTTGACATTATTCAGTTTCAACAGAGACACGAAATTGAATTCTAATAACAATAAGTAGTTTACAGGCAGATTGTGTGATTTGAATTGTTGCTATGGGAACTGAATGACAATGTATAGCAAAGTTCAATCTTTGATTTAGATAAATCCCTCAGTAATTTCATTTGCTTAAGAACTATTCCAAAGGGGGACAGGCCATAATGCTAGGAGGTGTTTGGTAGCACGATAGCTGTTTGTATCATAAAATGGATTTAAAATATGAAGTAAGCATAACGCCGCACAGTGAATTCAATTGTCACAATCACTAAATGGCGCATGTACTTGGGATGTTTGCTCATCCTGCATGAATACAAGTAGGAAAGGATGAGGAGGTCCTTCTTGTAATCCCAAAGTCTGGAAACTCTTGTTCTTGTTTTGACTGCCACTGAATGTGACCTGGAGGAAGTCATTTAACCTCTACAAGAGTCTAAGACTGGTTATATCATTACAAATATTTAATGTCTTTATGGATTTATAAAAAATACATAAACATTTAATTTAAAATTTTTTAATTTTGTTTCTTGATTAGAAAACTTATAAAAACATTGAATTCTGCTACAATACATGCTTCAAAACCAAATTAATACTTTTGGAAGGCACTTTGTGTTCAACCTTGAGTTCAGTAGTATTTCCATAAGTTGTTGAAAAATTTGGTTTTCACTTAATATGAATTATTCTTACTAGAATTTTACTGCAATTATTACTAGAATGGAATGGGCATTGTTCTGAAATAGATATATCAACAAATAAACAATTAATCAAATGAATATTTATTTAATAGTCCTTTTCTCATTGGTGAAATGCAATTAATAACATTTAAAAGTCTGGCGATAGTTACATCAGTGTTGTGACTGTGTTGATAATACTATACACTATACCTTTGAGCAATTAGAAATATATATTATTTTGATTTCTTCTGAATCTCACCTAATGTTATATAATAAATATCTTTCCATGTATCTATTTGATCTTTGTCGTTGAAAATTGTTTTAATAATATATATATGTTTTCCTGTGAGGAAGATTGTTGCTGAGCTAACATCCATGCCAATCTTCCTCTATTTTGTATGTGGGATGCTACCACAGCATGGCTTAATGAGCAGCGTATAGGTCCATGCCCAGGATCTGAACCAGCAAAGCCCAAGCCACCAGAGCAGAGCACACAAACTTAACCACTACACGACCAGGCTAGCCTCTGTCCTTGAAATTTTTAATGTCTGCTTAATAGTCCATTGAGTTACAACCCCCTATAATTCTCATTTTTTACTATTTTAAAAAAATGATATTTTTTATCATTATAAATAATAATACAGAGAAGCATCTGCTTTTTTTTCCCTTTTATGAATTATTTATAAGGATTAAACTACTAGTGGGATAGCTAGGTTGAGAGCTTCAACATTTTTATAGTTCTTGTTATGTGTTATCAGATCATTTTATAATGTCAGTATACAACTGAGTAGAAGAGTTTGCTCCAAGCCATTCCCACATTGAGGTTTTATTAAAATATATTCCCAAAAATGATAATCAGTCATTTAAAATAGATTCATTTTGACATCTTTAACAAATTATGATGAATTGAAGCAATTGAATTTAGTTAATTATTCATGTATGGTTTTCCTCTTAAGAATTTCTGCAAAAAGAAATATCAATCCAAGATATATTTTAGATCAGTACCTAACTTAGGTTACTGCAGACTATATGGAAAATAGAATTCTCATTTTAATATGGAAGATAATTATTGATAGTCCTTATCTCTAGCTCTAATTTAAACAGCCTTAGCTATTTTACTAAAATTCTGTATGCTGAGACAGCCATAGCACATTAGGAAGTGTAAGAAAGACAGTAAGGGACAGTATGTCTAGCATTTGCATTTATATTATAACTATGTAAACAATGCCTGCATTAAGACTTGTAACCTTGCACACCAGAAAGTAAGTTTACTTTCTCTTCAGATTGTTTAGCGTGATAGCCTACTAAAGGTTATTATGTCACATCTTAAGGGCATTTCTCTCTCCCATTTAAAATTATAAGGGACGTGATTCTAGTATGTGGCCAGGACTGAGTCATCTTCAGTCTAAGCTCCTGGAGTCCCAGTGCATGGGTCAACACTTTTGCTTTGGCTCTTTTTCCTATGAGACCTAAAGAACTTTGCATGCAAATCATATTAGAAGAGATTAAAGTTTTCGAAATGGACTTGAATCCTGGGTGATCTTATAGATAACATTAAACCCTTTTAAAGACCAGTTTGGTTCTAGGATAGGCCTAAGGACGTGTTCTCTTCCCAGGAAGAGTCTGAGAAGACTTCTTTGGTCCAAAATGGTTTTGGGAAATCTAGCCAACCTGGAGGCCGTTTCTGGGTAAGAGAAATAACTTCATGGCTCACCCAGGTATTTGGCTCCACTGTTGGTCAAATTCTTCTGCAACCACACATCTAAACTAACTTCTGATGTTAGAGTATCATACATCTCGGTGTCTAATTCACTTTTTCTATCTTCCTTTGAAAGACTTGTCAACACTATTCCCTAACTTGGGCAAGCAATACCTACAAGTCCCAGGTCCAGTTTAAAAATGTAATAAATGATATCACACTTTAATTTTACTTATATAGAAATAAAAAGTTTAACAACATAATTGTAGTTTAAAGGTTATTTTCTACTGTTTTTTTTCCCTAGCAAGCAGTAACACATTGTAAGAAAGGCCTAAAGTATAAACTGTTTTGGCATCTAATTAAAAAAACTTTTAGTTTCTTTGAAATAAATTGTGATGGCCAAAAGGAACAATATTGTTTATAAGCTATTTTTTTCCCTCTAGGAGCATTTCATGGAAGTCATTCGAAATCAAGAATTTGTATTATTACCAGCCAGTGAAATTGCAAAGCTCTTGGCCAGTGATGACATGAACATTCCTAATGAAGAGACAATATTGAATGCCCTTCTTACCTGGGTCCGTCATGATTTGGAACAAAGACGGAAAGATCTCAGTAAACTTTTGGCTTATATTAGGCTACCTCTTCTTGCACCACAGGTAAACTATTTTTGATTATTTAAAACCTATATCATAGTTGCAACATTTGAGTATTCACTTTATGCTAATTATATTAATATGTACTTGCCTATAGCTTTTTTTCCTTTGAGTATTGTATCCAATTAGGTAATTTTACATATATTCCTATGAAATGTGTAGGTGAAAAGATAGCGAACTAAAAAAATTCTGCTTATGTTTTCATCCCAGGAGGTCTGGCTACTTAAATTGCACAATTAAGTAGCATTGTTGATTTGGTGTGAGTAATTTTATTTGACTCAGATACAAACCTATCCTAGCAATTAGAAGAGAATTAGTGAAACTACTAATAAAAAGATTATTGGACTCTAGGAACCAGAAAATTTAGATTAATTCATTTGTCACATGTTTACTAAGTATCCACTAAATGCTGGATTTGGGTGATATATAAATTAATAAGACATGATAATAGTTTCAGCTCTGACATTTTAAAACTCTGTGGCTTGACATGTTCACACACCTCAGTTTCTTCATCTGTCAAGTGGAGATAACATCCTCTCTATCTCACAGTATTATTATGCAGATCAGAAAACAATTCTGTGAAATAAAATATGCTATAAATAATAATGGCATGATTCTTATCATTATTTTAGAATTGAGAGATATCTACTTGCTGTACTCAGGGCAATCACTCATAACATATTTACATGTATAGTTTCCTCTTTTTACACTTTTGACTGGAATATACAAAAATTCCTTCTGCCTACTTTGCTGCTTATCTTGAGGCCTTGAATGGAGAAAGAGGCCTTGAAAGCAGAGAAAGAATGAACTGTTACTGCTCAAGGTCAGACTTTTTTGTTGTTGTTTAAAGTGCCATACATTTTATTTTATTTGTATTTATCTTGAGAATGATGTATTCTTTCCAGGTATTGTGAGTGAAAGTTACTGTTGGCTCTCTACCTTCCAGAGACAAAAATCAGTGCCGATGCTTTATAAGAAAGACCTTCCTCTTCAGAGGGAGAATGTTGTAGGAGTTCATGGGAGTGAAACTGCGTGAACTGAGAACAATTCAGGAAAAATAACATTATACAGTATTTCTCCTGAAATCAGATTCTAAAAGAGAGTTATATTTTTACTGATATCTAGCAGAATTTTTTTCTTATCCTTTTCTAGGTGAAAGAAAATAAAATCTGAAAAATTCCAGTGGACTTTGAAAATAATCTGTGCAATTAAGTAACCTGACAGTTTACTTCAGTCCTGCAGTTTCGAATATTTATGATACTATATTTGCATGACTCTCAGAGACCTTTAGATTTTCTGTTACCTGGGATACTGCTGATAATCATAGCCATAAGGTCCTAGAATCAAAAGGCACTTTGGAGATCATTTAGTCTAACACCTGTTGTACGAATGAAGCAGACTTCAAAAGTAAAACCATACGTTCAAAATCACAAAGTGATTGCATGAATTCCTGTCCTTCTGCGTCGTAGTTTTATTCGGCTTTGCTTCTTAGCAAACATCATAGAGCTAATAAAAGACAGAGGTAGGACTTGAACCCAAGTAAAGTCCTATGCCTTTTCCACTGAACCATCCTGCCTCTTATTATGTATAAAATCGCTAGGTGAGGGGAAGAATATCAAGTGGAGGAAGAGAGAGATTACAAAATAAATCAGTGATTACAATAAAATGAGATGAAGGCTGTGATAGATATCTGAACATGGCATTATGAAAATAGTTAGAGTAGCCCACCCAAACTGATGATGGGGAAGTGAGGAGAACTTTCTGAAGTGTCACTCGATCTGCATCATGGGTTAGCTACCCCAAACAGGGAGACGATATCCTAGAAGAGATAGGAGATTGTACCTAGTTATAGAATCGTGAGCAAATATATCATGTTCTGGAATCTGAAGATAGCTTGCATGACTAGAGTGCAGACATAAAAGGGCAGTGTTGAGAGATGAGGTCTGAGAGGAAAACAGATGGATCATGAAGAATTCTACTCATGCCAAGGAGTTTGCATTTTATTCTAAACACAGTGAGGAAACACTAAAGGATTTTAAATAGGGGATGACAATTATTATTTTATTTTAGAAAGATTATACAACTGCCTTGTAGAGAATGGATTGGAGGCGTCAAAGTAGAAACCCATTAGGAAGGCTATTGGATTCAGGCAACTGAATTAGGCAATCTCCGGCAGTGGAGGTAGAGAAATTACCAGGCTCAGGGACTATTTAGGAGGTAGAATTCGTACAGCTTAATGACCATTTGAATGGTGAGGGTAAAAAAAGAGGGGTCCAGGATGATCCTAACTTGTGCACCTAGGTTAATGAAGGTGCTGTCAGTTAAGACAGAGAATACAGATGAAGAGCTGATTTTGAGGTTGGGGAATGAAGTGGAAGAATCATGTTCCCAGAGCTTCTTGACACCTTTAATCCTCTTAGAGACTAGGAAGTTTCAAAAACTACTTATTTAGATTGTTGAAGCCAAAAGGAAGAGAATGACATTGGCTAAAGAGAACACAAGAGCCCTAGGAGTAGAACCCCAGAAATACTAATATTTAGTGGTAGTTCCCAAACCTGCCTAAATAATTGGAGTGCTGTGAAAAAGAGGCTTCAAGTTTAAGATGGAGGAATTTTAACCTCGTCAGATGCTACAGAGAAGACAAATAAGATAAGGACAGAAAATCCACTCGATTAGTCCAGTGTTTCTCAAAGTGTGATCCCCAATTGTAGGATTAGCACCACTTCAGTTGTTCAAAATGAATCTTATTAGACCCCACTCTACACCTACTGAGTCTGAAACTCTGGGGGTGGAGCCTAGCAAGCTATATTTTATTAAGCCCTCAGGCAGATCTGATGCACACCAAGTTTGAGAACCACTGCCTTAGCCCGATGAGTAGCGGTGATGGAAGCCACATTGCCCTGTATAATTTAAACTATTTGCTTCATCACTCTGAGCAATTTTTTCTCTTTTTTCTTTTCTACAATGATAATACTCTGTTGCACTGTTGCAACATTTAGAGATACTACAGGGGTTTTTTTCCTTGCTAAAAAGTGAAGGACAAGTTTGCAGAATTAGAGTTACCCAGTGACAAAGTTTTGAGGTAGACTCCAAAATCATCAAGAAAATATTGGATTGTATTCTGAATGTTTTATTTTAAAAAATAGGATAAGGGGGCTTCAGGGTAGGTGAAATGGGTGAAGGGGTTCAAAAGATACAACCAGTTATAAAATAAATAAGTCCTGGGGATGTAATGCACAGCATGGTGGCTATAGTTGATAGCACTGTATTGTATATTTGAAGGTTGAGAGGAGAGTAGATCTTAAAAGTTCCCATTGCAAGAAAAAAATTGTAACTATGTGGTGTTGGATGTTAAGTAGACTTATTGTGGTGATAATTTCACAATATATACATATATCGAATCATTATGTTGTACACCTGAAGCTAGTATATGTCAATTTTATCTCAATTAAAAAAAATTTTAAGATAGGAAAATATAATTATTTAATTGTCAAATTATAAATGAGTAATATTAAAAATTGCGAATGGGTCCAATTACCTAGAGAATTTACTTTTGTGAACTAGTTCCTTTCTCAGTGAGGTTTTACCCTACTCTGTTAATATGAAACATTCTAGTTAGCCTAACTAGAAGGGGTTCAACTTCCATATGGTAATTTTATTGTAGTGTCTCCCACAGTAGATCCTTAAAATGTAGGAAATAATATATATAATTGTAATACTCTACCAAATGATCATTTTAGTGTAGCTTTTTTTTTTTAAACTCTGAATAATCCAGAAGGCAAGTATTTGTGGTCATTTTATTTTACCTTTGAAAGCATTCCAAATTTTTCCATTTGATCAAATATTAAACAATGTGGATAGAAATAGCAGGACATATATACATTATTTAAAAGATTTTGACACCTAAATTTTTAATGTCACTAACGGTTAGCCTGTGTTACAAGTATCTTGGTCTTCACTATTCTCTTCTCAATCCTCGTTATTGTTTTCTACTAAAGGTAATAAATATTAAAAGAGTCAGGATTTACCTTTAGCATTCTTTTAACTTACAAGTTTTTGATACTAAAACATTTTTTAAAGCCTATAGAATTCATAAATCATTCACATTGTGCTTTTTCCTTTAAGTCGTATTTGGGTGTACAGCTTTAGAGAAATGTCATATGGTGAACAAGTATGTGAGTGAAGATAAAAATTTACAAATTGAAAATGTTTCTTCTATTTTCTAAATGCTTTCATTTTAATAATTTTCCCTTTTTTATGCCAGAGAAGACACATAGTATTCACTTAAAATGCAGAGTATACAAGAGTCTGTATTTTGTACTTCTTTCAGTGCCTTATGAATGATTTTCCAAATTATATCTGGTACTTTCCATTTGATTAATCTGATACTTGAATTAATGGCTTCATGTTTTCTTTTATTACTTTCATCTCTCTACTTAAATATAATTAATCCCATTTATTCATAAATTATAGAGACTGTCAACATGATAAGAAATATATTTTACTTCAAATTGCAGTAACTATTGTCTCCCAAGACTTGACTTTCTACAATTTTTTTCACATTTATTTTTATTTGGAAAAAACTAAAGTAATTATATATAACAGTAGTAATATAAACATTAAGATTAATCTAAATGAGCCAACTCAATGCATATTCATTAATGGTTTCTATAGCAAGTATAACTATATTTTGTGCACATAGAAAAAATATGGAATAATTAATACCAGAATTTACACTCTGGCATAGATCCTGAGACTTATGTCTTAATTTAGCTTTCTTGCCTTTGGCATGCTGTTCTTGGTTTCCAAATGTCACAAACTTTTGCAGTGACTTTTGTTAGAGACTCTTCTTTCTCTTCCATTATCAAAACATGAATATTTTCTCAACATTATTAGTCATCAAGGAAATGCAGAGTAAAACCACACTTATTGCCCACTCAAGTACCTAAAATAAAAGGAGATAGTAACAATTGTTGGTGAGAATGTGGAGAAACAGGAACACTCATATATTGGTCGTGGGAATGTAAAATGGTACAGCCACTTTGTAAAAAAGTTTGGCAGTTTCTTAAAAACTTAATGTAAATTTACTGTATGACCAACAATTCTAATGTTAGGTATCTACCCAAGAGAAATGAAAACATATATCCACATAAATATTTGCACACAAATGTTCTTAGCAGCTTTATTCATAATAGGCAAAAACTGGAAACAATCTAAGTGTCCATCAACTGGTAAATGGATAGGCAAAATGTGGTAGATCCATACAGTGGAATATTATTCAACAATAAAAAGAAATGAAGTACTGAAACATGCTACACATGGATGAACCTCAAAAACATGCTAAATGAAAAAACAAGACACAAGAGACCACATACTGTGTGATTCCATTTATATGAAATATTTAATAACAGGCAAATCTACAGAAACAGATTAGCACTTGGGACAGGAAATGGGAACAGAGATGAACAGTAAACAGGTATGTGGGATCTAAGTGGGGTGATGAAAATGTTCCGAAACTGTTTTATGGTAAACACTTTGGGAACTGTTTGCACAACTTGGTAAATTTACTAAATGGTTGCACAACTTGGTAAATTTACTAAAAAAACATTGAACTGTGTACTTGAAATAGTGAGTTATATGATATATAAAGTATACCTTATATTATCAAATACAATTCTGCAGTGTATCAAAAGGATAATACACTATCACCAGGAAGGTCTTTTTCGAGGAATATGAGAATGGTTGAGTATCAGGAAATCTATCAAGGTAATTATAATATCAGTAACTTAAAGGAGAAAAGACCATATGACCATATTCAATAGATGTATAAAGGGTATTTGGGAAAAAATTAGAACCATTCTTAATTTTAAAACTCTAAAATAAAATAGGGAGAGAAGGACACAACCTAAATATAGTAAAGATGGATTACTAAATGCTCCAGCAACTATTATCCTAAATAGTGAAGCACTAAAACTGTCGAGTCAGACCAGAAACACAGACGCTCTGTATCACTCTAATTATTTCACTTAGCTTTGAAAGTTTTGGCAATTGCAATAATAAAATGAAAATGAAATAATTGGCACACATATTAGAAAAAAGATGTCAACTATCCATATTTGGGGATGATTATGATTGTATCCCTAACAGCTAGAGTTTTATAAGGGAATGTGGTAAAGTGGTAGGTTATAATTCAAGTATAAGCAAATTTTTCTCTCCTCCAGCAAAACATATGCAAAATGGAAATTTAAAAATCCGTTGCCAATAGCAATAAAAATAATAAAATCTGTAGGAATATATTTAATAAAAGAAAGACATAAGACCTATATGAAGAAAGCTGTACAACAAATGGAAAGGCTTCTTGGACAGAAAGACTTAATATCATAAAAATGTAAATTCTCCCCAAATAAATAAATAAATTTAATGTAGTTCCTATTAGAGTAACAAGGGGATCAAGGTGGTGAAGGGGAATTAGGTAAATTTATCTTAAGTTTATATGAAAAGTAAATATTCAAAATTAGCCAAGAAAACTATGAAAATGAATAGTGAGGGTAGATTTGTATCAGATAATCAGAATATGCTATAAAGACACTGTAGTAAAATGTGGTATTAGAATAGGAGTAGACAGATCAACAGAACAGAATAAAGAATCAAAAAACAGATCCGTATGTCCTGAGATCTACTTGTGAAAATGTAATATATGACCAAGGTTCATTTCAGTTGGAAATGAAGGGGATTATTTAATAAATGATTTGGGTACAGAACTGGCTATCCATCTGGAAGAAAATGAAAGTATTCTTCAACTTATACTCTGTTTAAAAATTAATTTCACATGGATCCTTAACCTAAATGAAAGAAATTACAGCAATAAAGGAGTAGGGAGGGGGATGGAGAAGCAAGCACAAAAGGAAGAGAAATGTATTTTTTAAACAGTAGGGTGTAACTATATTTATGCATTTATATAAAATTACATAAGTAAAATAGGATTTAGTGAAGCACAAGGGATTTTAAATCTTTTAGAATAATCACCATTTAGAGTTCTTTGCCCCTTAAGAAATTGGTCGGTTTTGTTTTTGCTGTTGTTTGAGCAGTTTGGAGAGGTCAGGTAAATGCAGTATAATTAGTCAACTCCTCATAATTATTCTTCTTCAGTTAAAATTATTTCTAATTTAAAAAGTAAAAGGATTTATTTTAGAAAATCTGGAAAATATAAAAAAAAGATTATTAAAAAAGCATATTTTGAGCCAGCCCTGATGGCCTGGTGGTTAAAGTTCAGCGCACTCCACTTCAGCAGCCCAGGCTTGGTTCCCGGGTGCAAAACCACACCACTCATCTGTCAGTAGCCATGCTGTGGCAGTGGCTCACATAGAAGAACCAGAAGGACTTACAACTAGAATACAACTATGTACTGGGGCTTTGGGGAGGGGGAAAAAAAAGAGAGAAGTATTGGCAACAGATTTTAACTGGGCGAATCTTTCCCAGGAAAAACACAAGCACCTTTCCCCACTACCTAGAGATAAGCACTATTAAGATTTTAGAGCATACCACTTATCCTCAGTTTTTGTTTTTCAATGAAATTTAAAATATAAATCTTATATTTTAGTTAAAAATAGGTGTCCAGACTTGGATTTTCTTTTACATGATATCATTTCCATTTGTGAACTTACTACTTTTCTTAGTCATTCAGTGTACATACTCACTATTCTTTTCTAGTTCCTGGCTGACATGGAAAATAATGCACTTTTTCGGGATGATATAGAATGTCAGAAACTTATTATGGAAGCAATGAAGTATCATTTATTACCAGAGAGACGACCCATGTTACAAAGTCCTAGGACAAAACCAAGGAAGTCAACTGTTGGTACATTATTTGCAGTTGGAGGAATGGATTCAACAAAAGGTATTAAATAATCTTTTATTTTGGGGGAACAGAAAAAAAAGAAATTTTAATTAGTAATATACATGATCAAAGAGCTCTTTGGAGAAATGTTTGGTTCCAGAACTGGGTAGGAAAAGCACAAGATAAGCCTAGAACATCTTCTAGTGCCAGAAAGTAGGGAAATGCTCAAAGAATGACAGAGACAGGTCAAGGGAGACAGGAGGCAGTTTGTAAGGGCTACCACTGTCCAAATCTGGGATAATGTCAGCATCAAAATTAATAATAGTAAAAGATTATAACCTATTAAATCAATAACTATTCATGAGTCCAAACTGATACAAATATAAAGGGAGAAGGGAAAGCTCTTCCTTACAGTAGAATGCCAACTGATAAATACATAAGCAAAGATGGGATTAGAGAAATTACCATTTGGCAACCATCATAATAATAACTAATTCAGTCAGGAGTCATCAATAGATGCTGCAATTAGAGGATGAAAGTTTGAGAACAGGATATTTAGCCTCAAAGTAGCTCCCAACCACTTGCTTCTTAGTTACAAAGGGTGAAATAGTATCCTTTAGGTGGAGAAATTTGGCCCACAGCACCTTAATCAAATAATCAAAGATAACCTTGCCAATAATGAAATCAACCAGCAGCATGTGCCTCTTATGTGATGCACCGAGAGGAACTCAGCTGCACGTCTGTGGTATTCTTGCTAAAAGTGTATATTCTGAATTTATTCATGAGGAAAAGACAAACAAATCCAAGCTGAGAGACATTCTACTAAATGACTTGTCTGTAGTATTCTAAAATGTCAATGTCAAGAAACACAAACAAGAGTTAGGAATTGTTTCAGATTACAGGAGACTAAAGAGACATGACAGCTGTTATAATGTACCATCTGGATTTTCTTTTGCTGTAAAGGACATAATTGAGACAAATGACAAAATCCAAGTAAAGTCTGTAGATTAGATAACAGCATTGTATAAATGTAATTTCCAGATTTTGATGATTGTATTATAGTTTTGTAAGAGAATTCCTTGTTTTGAGAAAGATACACTGAAGTATTTAGGGATACAGGGACATCACTTCTGCAGCTTACTCTTAAACAGTTCGGAAGAAAATTCATACATACATACATACATACATAGAAAGCAAATGTAGTAAAACATACACATTTGGGAAATCTGGGTCAAGGGTACTGGGGAATTCTGGTTGTTTTTTTTTTTAAGATTGGCCCTGAGCTAACATCTGTTGCCAATCTTCCTCTTTTTTTTTCCCCCCTGCCCAAAGTCCCCCAGTACATAGTTGTATATTCTAGTTGTAGGTCTTTCTAGTTCTGGTATGTGGAACACCGCCTCAGCCTGGCTTGATGAGCAGTGCTAGGTCCATGGCCAGGATCTGAACCGTGGAAACCCTGAGCCGCCTAAGTGGAGCGCACCAACTTAACCACTTGGCCATGGGGATGGGGACCGGGGGGCCCTGGGGAATTCTTTGTACCATTCTTGCAACAGTTGTTAGAATAGTAACAATAATAGCATCAAACACCATATAGTACCTACTAGATGCCAGGTATTGTGCTAGAAGCTTTCTGCGTATTAATTTTAAGTATACATTGATCGCTCCTTCCTCTGAATTCCCAGACTAATAGTCTGCAATTCCTTGACGATACCTCTCTGACTTGTGGCTACCTCTCTGGTCTCACTCAGCTCATCTACTTCTCCCCTCATGCCTTCTGTTCCAGCCCCATTGACTTCCTCATTCATTTAACATGCCAAACATTATCCCACGTCAGGGATATTGTATTAGTTGTTCCCTGTCACTGGAATGCTCTGCTCCCTGATACCAGAATGCGTAGCAGAAATTGTTCCCTCAGATCTCCTCTCAAATGTCAGTTTATCACAGAGGACTTCTATAACCATTCAGTAGCAACCTCTTGCCCATCACTTTCTAATCTTTTGCTTACCTCTTTCTCTCTCCTTACTCCGCTTCATAGTTCTTCATAGCACCTGATACATTTGTTTATGTCTGTCTACCTCTTTCCCCCAGAATAAGCTCCAGGAAAGCAAGGATTTTGTTTTGTTCGCTAATATATTCCCAGAGCCTAAAACAGTGTCTTGCACATAAACAGCATCATTTGTCAAGTGAATGAAGATTGTCCTCTGCCTCTCTTGAATTGCTTGTATGGCAAAAGCACTTGATGCATTAATCACATCTAAAGGCATCTCTTCTATATGACATCTCTAAGGAATATAAAAATACCAGCTCTAGTTGAAAATCTTGTATTGTTATTTAACTTTTAGTTTCATTGAAACAAAGATATAGATACAGATACAGATATAGATGGATAGTATCCCGTATAACATAGGGCTTAAGTTCTAAATATAGGCTTAATGACTGAGTAGTACAGAAATACATAAAGTAAGATAACTGATTAGAGTTATTGTATAAATATTTGAAAACTTTTGGAGATCTCCACGGTCCATATAATCAATCTGCAAATACTTGTTAAGTATCTACCAAGTGCCTGGAACTGGTGCTTGGCTTTGTAGTCGTTACTAGCACTTCTTCCTCTCTTTCTTTTCCTCTGCTTTGCAAAGCTGTAACTGTTATCTCTGTATTAATTATACTCTCTCACTTTGATTTTCTTTCCATATTTCCAACTTGTATAAAATGTCTATTTGATGTTGAGCTTTCACCTCAAGCTTCATGTGTCTGAATCTTCTCTGCCCTTGTCTCCCAGACTTGAGGACTTGGAATTGGAATTCAGTGTTCTTCAGTGGACAGCTCTGGCTCACATAAGCAGATAAGGAATTTATGAGAAGGCTATTGAGAAATGGGCAGGAGCTATGTCCACTGTCCCAGCTTCTTTATAATTCCTGCTTTTGATTTTAAATCCTAGGTGCAAGTATCCATTTGACTAGCTTTGGGTCACTCCTGGACCCTGGGCCCTAAATTTCCAGAACAAAGAGGATAAATATCTGTCTTTTCAGCTTCCTGGGAGATGGGTTCCTGCATCTCATCGAGGCTCATATACATACAATGGAAAATTGCCCAAGCCTGAGAAAGGAACTCAGACACTAAGTACCCAACGTAAACAATACATGGCTACTGTCTGTTTCTCTCTGTTTCTCTCTCTCTCTATCTCTTTCAGACCTTAAATTCTGACAGTCACCAAGTGACTTCTTTCACAAAGGTCTTATTCTTCCAAATTTCCATTGCTATCTTTCTAATTCCTGTTAGCCTCCTATCAGCTCACATATTTTGACAGGTTAACTTAGTGGGAATAGCATTAATTATGTTTTTAATATGTGCCAGGAATTATGCTAAACACTTGACCTTTATTATTTCATTTCATCTTCATAACAACTCTCAGAGCAGATGGTTATTATTTCCCTTTTTTATACATGAGGATGCTGAGACGTAGAGAAGTAGCTTTCCCACAATCACACAACTAATTAATGATAGAATCAGGATTCAAACAGGCATTTTGACTCTGGAGACTATACTCTCTGCTCTGTTAGCTCTTCTTTTAAAGTGCCATTACTCTGCTCGAAAACTCCAGCAATCTTTACTCCTTACCACATAAGAAGTAAATTCCTCTTTCTAGGTTTCAAGACTTTCTGTAATCTGGCCTTTGTGGCTTGACCAACTTTATTTCTGAGTCTTTCTTAATAATACTCTGACTTTCTATCTATTCAAGCTATCTTCCCAGGCCTTAACTTATCTTATTCCCAATGTCTTTAATAATGAAGAGTAATTTGCATTAGTTGGATGGTAATCTGATCATTGGTTCTTGGTCCCTTCATATATGCATTTAGTATACAGCCCAACAAATACACTGGTAATGGTTCTAAACAGTCACTAAGAAAATGTTGGAATTTATTCATGCTTACTTTTTTTTCTTGGTGAGGAAGATTGGCCTTGAGCTAATATCTATTGCCAATCTTTCTCTTTTTGCTTGGGGAAAATTGTCACTGAGCTAATGTCTGTGCCAGTCTTCCTCTATTTTATATGTGGGACACCGCCACAGCATGGCTTGATGAGCGGTGTGTAGGTCCACATCCAGGATCCAAACCCGCAAACTCCAGGCTGCTGAAGCAGAGCACATGAATTTAACCACTGTGCCACCAGGCTAGCCCCTGTGCTTACTTTTTTTAAAGGTTAATCCTTCAGTATAAATTAGGGAAGTTCCAAGCTTTTACATAGAATTTTGCAATTATTAGGATTTTGTTATTTTTGGATTTTTTTTAAGATATATGTTTCAGACTATGTTTTAACATTTTATGTTTTAAGAATTACGTTTGATATTAACAAAATAATTTTTAGTTACCAATTCATAAGATTATGATACTGCTTAGTGCACTAGATCTAAAAGAAATAATTTAAAATTCAAATGAAAAGAATATGCCTTAGATTCATTAGAGAGGAGAGATGGTTAGCATTGCCTTTTTATTTGAGGAAGGAAGAAGTTTTTAAAATCAAATTTAGAGTGATGAATCAAGTATACTATTACATAAAATAATCTGAATATGAGTAAAATCTCATTATAAAAATTATAAAGAAAGATTATTCAAATTCAAAAATATTTTTGAACAGCTACTATGTACGAGGGAGTCTATTTATGATGCTGTAGAATACAGAGAAGGAAAAAGACTTGGTATTTATCCCAGATAACTTAAAATTTTTGTAGGGTGAATAAATAATAAAAACTATAATATATGAGAAAATATAATATTCTATATCTATAACAAACTATTTCTCAAATTTAGGAGATTAACACTAGTATTTAGTGCTGTGGTGACCTAACTGTAACAAATACTTTAGAATAAATGTTTGTCCTAATTTTAAGTCTTTAAGAATAGCTCTGACTGCATGTTGTATTAGAAGCTTAGAAGACAGAGATAAAGGAGACACTAATTCAACTCTTAATAACTGAGGGGTTGGGTTGGTTTTCTGGGGTTTTTTTAGAGAGGTGGAGCTTTTTTTTTTCCTAAGTCCACTGGTCTCATCTCATAAAGAGAACAAAAGAGTTCCTTGAATCTTCCAATTCTTAAAAAAATGTAGACACCATCAGGCAGTTACTCCTAAACTTCCTACATTCATAGTTGCCAAAGCACATGGTCCACACTTATGCTCTTGTCCTGGTTGCAATAGAACATGTATGTACCCCTCTCTCCTCCCGTGAAATCCAGCCCCTCGCCTGTGCTCTGCTTCTGCCCTTTTCCGCCTCCTCCAGAGCCACACACTTTTAATTAGGGTCCCTTCATCTCCTGTCTTTTCAGCTCCTTTTTTTTTTCTCCCCAGAGCCCCAGTACATAGTTGTTATCCTAGTTGTAGGTCATTCTAGTTCCTCTATGTGGGACGCTGCCACAGCATGGCTTGATGAGCAGTGCATAGTTCCGCGCCCAGGCTCCAAACCAGTGAACCCCGAGCAGCGAAAGCAGAGCTCGTGAACTTAACCACTTGACCACAGGGCCGACACCTATTTTCAGCTTCTTTCCTCACAATTAGATCTTTCCCATTAACATTTAAGCAAACTTAAGTTTTTGCAATTTTAAAAGCAAAGCAAAACACGACCTTCCTCAACTCACCTAGTAATTCCTATCTCTTCCCCTTTTATAGCCAAACTTCTCAGAAGAATTAGCTATGCTCACTATCTCCATTTCCTCACCTCCCAATCCTGTCTCAATCATTCAAACAAGGGAATTCTCCCTAAAGTCATCAATGACCTCTGTGTAGCGAAATCCAGTAATGCTTTTTAGTCTTCATCTTACTTGATCTTCTCAGTAGCATTTGATACTGTTAGTAGTCCTACCTGCTATAAAATTTTTCCTCTGGCTTCTATGACACTGAACTACCTTGCTTTTCCTCCCACTTCTGGCTGTTGCTTCTCAGCCTCCTTTGACAGATAATCCTTTCTCACTTGACCTTTTTTTTTTCCTCACTTGACCTTTTAATACTAGATCCTGGTGTATGCCAGATGAGGTCAGGGATATAAGCAGGGCCCAGATCATGCAAGGGCTTATTGGAATATAATAAAAGTATTATTCTCAATGCAAATAAAATTATACTTTTGTATATATAATTTCACAAATTAATCATGGTGAAATTTTTATTTGTATAACTTCTATATATTACTATTAAGGAGCAACAAGCATTGAAAAGTATGATCTTCGTACAAATATGTGGACTCCTGTAGCAAATATGAATGGGAGGAGGCTGCAGTTTGGTGTTGCAGTGTTAGATGACAAACTGTATGTGGTTGGAGGAAGAGACGGGCTGAAGACTTTGAACACTGTAGAATGCTACAACCCCAAAACAAAAACTTGGAGTGTAATGCCTCCTATGTCCACACACAGGCATGGCCTTGGTGAGTATAACTGTGCAGATTCGCTCCTAATATTATATATTAGGCTTCCACAGCATTCTTACATTCTATACAAGGCAGAAGAAGACTAGTGTGGCAGCTGCTGAGTCAGCAACAGTCAGTCACCAAACATTCCTTCATATGCTCCTTGTTAACTGACAAGTGGAAGCAGAGAAAATAAGTGTATACATAAAGGTGGCAGCAACCAGCGCAAGTAAAAACATGGATATTTAAGGATTTTAGTGTAGCGTGATGGACTGACAAACCTTTTTAAATATGTGTTTTGTGTTGACAATTAATGGTATCTAACCTAACTGAAATGCTTATTTAAAAATCTTTAGCATTATTGTTTTTCATCTATATCTCCTGGTTTTCAAGCAGAAATGAGTAAAAACCCAGAAAAACTTTGAAGTGGCACAGAGAATGTCCTGATATTCCTGAAAAATAGACTTTTCTTTCTTTCATTCAATGATTTGCTGAGCAGACATTGATTAGCACGTACTCTGTGCCATGCTCTTTGCTCTGTAGGTATACAAAGATGAGGAAGACACTATATTTACCTTTAAGGAACTGACGGCTCACTCTGAGAGGAGAGAATTTAGGGATCTTGATCAGATGACCTCTCTTTTCTCATAGGAGAAAGAATAAGTGAAATAGAAAGAATTGTTTGATGAGAGTGAAGGAAGTGGAATTAAAATTAGATGGGGCTTGAAATGTTTCTGTATCACCCAGCTTTTGCTACATAACCAACCACTCCAAAACTTAGAGGCTTAAAACAACAACCGTTTATTTAGCTCATGGATCTGTGGCTCATCTGGATTGTTCTTCTGGTCTGAGCTGCCTGAGATGATTTCTGCTGGTTTTCTCATGAATCTTTGGTGGGCTGGCAGGTTGGCTGGGTGATGTGGGATGGCCTCATTCACATGTGTGGTGGTGAGCAGGTGTTGGCCTGGGCAACAGAGGCAGCTGGGCCAAATGCCTCTAATCTTTCAGCAGGCTAGTCCAGGCTTCTTCACATATTGGCAGTCACCGAGTTTCAAAAACAGCAAGAGAGGGCAAGCCCCAGTGTACCAACACTTGGAACTTCTGGTCGCATCATGTTTGCTAATGTCCCACTGGCCAAAATAAGTCACATGGGCAAGCCCAGATTCAAAGAGTACAGAAAAAGACTCCTCCTCTTGATGGGAGGAGCTACAGTGTCACGCTGAAAATGGGCATGCATTCAGGTATAGGAAGAATTTGTGAGTGTCTTGTCAATTTATCACAGTTTGGAAAAGGTTTAAAATAGTTTCAGTAAAGAATTTGATAGGTTGTCAAATTAAAAGATGGATGAGTAGCAGAGAGGATAGTTAAGTTTAGATAGCATAGCTCTGTACTATACTCGATTTATTAATACTGTGCACCAGAATGCTGGCTGCCCCAAAAAGCCAGTAGCCAGTAAGGAAAATTATCTGGGCATAAAGATTAATGTGGTAGTGGGTACAGCAAAAGATCCAAGAGACAAGAGATTCTACTAGTTACATTTAGGTTTCAATGAAAGATGATCTTAAATGTCAAGTTTGGTAAGAAAGTATAACCAGAGGGTTAGGGCTAAGGGACTGAGAGAGGAGCTTAAAATTAACTATATGAAATTTAACAAAGAAAACAATAAAACATTACTCTTGAGTTTGTAAAATTAACTCTTACAGAGGCACAGAATAGGAAGACATATCTTAACAGCAGCATGAGAAAGACTTATAAATTGGGGTTGACCCTAAAACCCAGGGTCCATAGTGTGATCCAACTGCATACTTCCTCCCACCATGGGGAAAAGAAACTTAATTCTAACTTAAGGTACATTCTTATAGATATAGTACATAGAATGAGAATGCCCATGATTCAGCGATGTTTTGTGCAGATTCAATTGTGCATGGAACACTATCATTAGTTCTCGGCACCACACAAAAGACTTTATTGAACTGCAGCAAGTTCAAAGGAGAATGATCATATAGTTCAAGTTCAGTTTTTATTTCAAATGTTTGTGTCATTCAAAACACCCTTTTTCTTACTAATTTACCTTATAATAAATGAATGTTATAAATTTGAGCTTATAAAAAATTTTTACTGAAGAAACACTCCTTTTATCTCTTTATATGTGAGAATTATATATAGATTTCATTTGAAAAAGTGGTTTTGCTGCTAAAATTTCTTTTCAAAGCTATTGTTTAAGGAGTTGAACTAGATGGATTCAATTTTTCTTCCAGCCTTCTCCCTAATTACACACATACATATGCACACACACATAATTGAATATATACTATATATAATTGGAGCTATAGATAAATGTGTGTGTGTGTGTGTGTGTGTTATCCAATATCCAATACTGAGTGGAATGATATGTTGGTTTGGAATGATGAATATTTATATCTCATCTGGCCGTGATTTCACAAATTAAAATATATTTGTATCACAAAATTTGTACTTTGGCCCTCAAGTAATACATATTTGTATTTTGTCTGGCTATGATCATGTCGCACCTCTTCTAAAAACCCTCTACTGGCTCTCCATCTCATTTGGAATAAAATACCAAGTCCTTACAATACACCTGACCACCCTGCATGATCTGGCTTCACACTCTCCTTCATCTCCCCTTCACTCACCCTGCTCAACCAAACTGGCCTCCTTGCTGTACCAAAGACAAATTAAGCATGCCTCAGGGCCTTTGTACATACTGTTCCTTACCTCACCTTCTCTTCCCTCAGATATCTCCATGTCTGGTTTCCTAACTTCATTCACCTTTTTTTTGCTCAAATGTCACCTTATCAGAAATGTCTTCCCTGATCCTCTCTACCCTTTTATTCTGTTGCATTTTTCTTATTAGCACTTATCAATACCTGAAATATATTTTGTGTCTGTTTCCTGACTAAAATGTTAGATCCATGGGGGCAGAGCCCTTATCTGTTATGTTCTATTAAGTGCATGGCTCTTGGTAGAAACTCAATAGATGTTTGTTGAATAAATGAACAAATGAATCTGGCTCCGATCCCTGATGATGAATCTCATCAATAGATTATGGAGCAAATCTAACTCCTATAGTAAAATCTCATGAATGTGAATTAATAGGGGGAAAGGAATAAAAATGCTTTTTCAAATATCTCTTAACTTCGTATTATTGAAAGATGTTTTAAATATGGCAATATGTGCATCTTGTGTAGTTTTTAATAACTTTCTACTGTTGGATGTCAAAATACTGCCTCTAAAACTTTTAAGACCAGAGCTACAGCGCTATTTCTCCCCTTCACTCCCCAACCTGCTTACCAAGAAGAGCTGTGAGGAAGCCAGATGTCTATATCATAAATTTTTGCTTAGAAAATTTGCATATTTAAGATTCATTGTACTTATTTTTCAATTAAAATGTGATTTTTAAGGCATTACTTCTTTCCCGTCTCCCTGTAGGTGTGGCCGTATTGGAAGGTCCCATGTATGCAGTAGGAGGGCATGACGGCTGGAGCTATCTGAATACGGTGGAAAGATGGGACCCTCAGGCTCGCCAGTGGAATTTCGTTGCCACCATGTCCACCCCGAGGAGCACAGTAGGTGTGGCAGTACTAAGTGGAAAGTAAGAAAATATTTAAAGTTCCATTTAAAACACAATAAACTGAATTTATTAAGCTGTATCGCATCTAAATTAAAGATAGACATAAATAAATCATGAAAGAGAAATCCTTTGAGCAATATAAAGACGCTTCTAAAATAATCCCTTTATAGAGTAGTTCTAACTGGAAATAGCTCAACATTAAGTTAGGCTTTCATTCTAATGTACAGATATTATAAATGTCTAGTTATCATTCTGAGTGAAGAAACTTTATGTAAATATTCAATATGGTAAAAAAATCTGGTGGTTTATATAGCTTTAAAAGTATATGATCTTTTATAATCTGTGTATGACTCCACTCATATGAGGAATTTAAAACTATGGACCAAGAACAGTTTAGTGGATACCAGGGGAAAGGTGGGGTGGGGGGTGGGCACAAAGGGTGAAGTGGTGCACCTACAACATGACTGACAAACAATTGAAATTTCACAAGATTGTAACCTATCAATAACTCAATAAAAAAAAATTTAAAAAAAAAAAAAGTATATGATCTTTTAAAAGTAGTATAGTCTCTCTCAGTGTTTCCCTAAAGAATTCCTTCCATCTCTTCTACTGATTTATCTTTGCTTGCACTTCTTTCTTGTCTCTGTAAACTGCTGAAAACTGGGATGGATTTAAAAGAGGCGCTATCACTTTCCCTTGCCTGCTCTAGATAGAGTAAACAGATTTGAGTAAAGCCATCACCAATAGCTCTTGGTGACTCAGAAACTGAATACCTACCTTTTTCAGGCCTTCTTCCATAAAATGAAGGCCTATATGCTTATTAAATAAAAGTTGTTTGTTGCACACCTTTACTCACTTAAAGTGCTTTATCATCATTTCCCGAAAGATGAAGGAATCAAGCTTAAACTATAGAAACTCAAAATTATTTGTAGAATTATTATTTTTTTAATGAGAAAATATTAGTAAAATTTTTATATTTTGTGACCTGAGATCTTGTTTCCCCAGGACCTCTTAGTTACATCCTACTTTTTGTTATTTATTAGCATTATTACAAGTGATAAAATAGAGAAATAGAGACCCACTTTTTTTTTTATTAAGATTATGATAGTTAACAACCTTGTGAAATTACAGTTGTACATCATTATTAGTCATGTTGTAGGTACACCACTTCACCCCTAGTTCCCTCCCCCCACCCCCCCTTTCCCCTGTTAACCACTGATCAGTTCTCTTTGTCTATATGTTAATTACCACCTATGAGTGGAGTCATACAGAGTTCGTCTTTCTCTGTCTGGCTTATTTCACTCAACATAATACCCTCAAGGTCTATCCATGTTGTTCTGAATGGGACGACTTTGTCCTTTTTTATGGCTGAGTAGTATTCCATTGTATATATATATATATATATATACCATATGTTCTTTATCCAATAATCAGTTGCTGGGCATTTAGGTTGGTTCCCTGACTTGACTATTGTGAATAATGCTGCGATGAACATAGGGGTGCATGGGACTTTTGTAATTGCTGATTTCAGGTTCTTAGGATAGATACCCAGCAGTGGGATGGCTGGGTCATAAGGTATTTCTATTTTTAACTTTTTGAGAAATCGCCATACTGTTTTCCATAGTGGCTGCACCAGTTTGCATTCCCACCAACAGTGTATGAGGGTTCCTTTTTCTCCACAGCCTCTCCAACATTTGTCACTCTTGGTTTTGGATAATTTTGCCATTCTAACAGGTGTAAGGTATCTTAGTGTAGTTTTGATTTGCATTTCCCTGATGATTAGTGATGATGAGCATTGAGACCCACTTTTTAAATGTATCTGATCTCCATACTCCTCCCCTCATTTGTTTTAGCTAAAGAAATAACTGTAAAATTCATTACTACCTATCTTTCCTAATTCTTTGGTAGAGAGTCAGCCACCAAAGAATATAGTAAGTGAAAAAAAGAAGAAAATTAAACCACATTTTTGTGGTTTTTACTCTTTGGTTTAAGCTTTTGGGGTTAGTTCATTGGACTATTTCTTGTGTGGTGGCATATTTCCTAACCCTTATTTCTGGCTAGAAATATGTGTTTCTAATAGAGGACCAAAGAATAACTGCCTTCTCTAAAACCTGATTTCCAGACCTATGGTAGCCTGGACTTCTGGTCATAGAAGTATCTTACTTTCTTACCTTTTCTTATCTCTAATGAGAAATAAATATTTCAGTCTTTAATCTACCTAAAGTACAATTTATTGAGTATAATTCTGAGGCAACCTAATAATCATATCAGAAGCTTATCTACTAAATATTAAGACATTTGATTTTGAAAGTATGATATATCAACATTGTGATTGTAACTGGTTTATTGGGATATCTCCCAAACTGGTCACTTCGCCCCTAACCTTAACTCTCTCCCTTTCATCCTTCATTTTGGAGACTAGCCTGATGTTCTCCCTAAAATACAAATAGGACCATGTCACTTTCCTGCTTAAAATCTTTCAATAGCTTATCTGACCAAGCCTCCTTTATGACTTGCGTCTGTCCACCTTTCTAGACTCTTCTCTCTCCTCTACCTGTGCATATTACATTGCAGCAGAACTAATCTGTTTGTGAAAAATTCGTTTTGTTTCACACTCCTGTTATCTTTTAACCCATACCATCTGTCTTAGAATGCTGTTTCCTCCACTTTCCTACGTGGTAAACTCAACATCCTTGAAACTTGCTCAAAAATCACCTCTGGAAAACCTTCTCCAATCCCCACTCCCATCTCCTCATTCCCCTACACTCATTCTTCATTCCATCCTCTGCATTTTCACCATGCATAATTTGTGTGTAATTGTATTGCAGCATATACCACTCTCCTATTGTAGTTGTTTGCTGATCCATCTCCTATAGTAGATCATGGTCTTGAGTGGCCTGGTCCAACTTTTTGTTCCTTACACCTAGCACAGTACCCAGCACATAATCTGAGGTGTGCAATCTTATTGAAGAATGTCATGGTACCACTCAGATGCAGTGGTACTTTAATCATCCCAAGAAAAGGATGTGTTAATCCATCAACCAGCATTTTTCTAAGCTTGCTTTAAAATAAAGTGGCAATGTTTCAAAATATTTTGTCAGTTTCCATTTTTAGGTATATATCCAGAATCTGGAAAAAATAGAATTTATGTTGTTAGTTGAAAAAAAAAAGTATGCAGTTGATTGAAAAAAATTAATTGTGCGTCTCCTCTCTACTACTCCTTTGTGATTTAGAACACATCATTTCTTTGTGCCTTAATTTTTTTAATCCATAAAATGAATAACTGGAATAACTCCTATTTTTGTTATTTTAATTTATTTTACAGTGCTTCCTAGTGCAAGATATAGTTATTTGTTTAGGGAAGAACTGTTTCAAAGTTTTATGAGTTATATTCTATATCTTAAAAATTTCAAAGTATTGAGCCAGCCCCAATGACCTAGTAGTTAAAGTTCGGTGCACTCCACTTCAGCATCCCAGGTTCACTTCCCTGGCACGGAACCACACCACTCATCTGTCAGTAGCCATGCTGTGACAGCAGCTCACATAGAAGAACCAGTAGACCCTACAACTATGTACTGAGGCTTTGAGGGGGAGTGGGGAAAGAAGAAAAAAGGAGGAAGATTGCAATAGATGTCAGCTTAGGGTGAATCTTCCCTTGCCCAAAACAAAAAAAAATTCAAAGTGTTAAAATTTTTTTTCTACCATGTTTGACAGAAAGATGCTTTATTTAGACTTCCAATTGCTCAGGCTACTTTAAAGCCACTGGCTGGCAGATATTTTTGGCAGTAGAATCTCCCTTGCAAATGATGTCTTACAAAAACTTCAGTACTTAAGGCAAATGGAAGTTCAAGTTTATTATAAATTTATTTTAAATTTACTGCAAGTTTGAGTTTATAACTCTTACTGTAAAGATCAGTGTAGAAGAATGTCTCTTTTAAAGAACACCCAGATTATTTGTATGTTTTGTTTTGATTGCCCAGTATGAAGAGAATATTTATTAAAGAGGCTGAAAACGGTAACAGTTATTTTAACTACTAGAGCAATTTAATTGAAATCTCAGGAAACTCTTCACTTAAATTGCTCAAGTAATTTGAAAGTAGTAGAATTTTTTTTTTCCTAAGTTGAATCTCAAATAATATCTACCAACCATTTTGCATTCTTTATCATAATTTTAAAAAGTCAGGCAAAACCTAAATCTTATTTTAAAATATATAGTATGATACTATGGCAATTTGACATAATATTTCTCTCTTTATTGTAATTGATATTGTTACGGGAAAGAGAGGTGAGTTCTGAATCTTGCATGACATTTATTTGAGCCAGGTGATATTTTTGAAAATTAAAACTTGAATTTCAAATGAACTATTTTGGGGACCCTCTCAAGTCTTCCACAGAATGCTATTCTTAGAATACAACTTAAAAACCATTGCTTTAGATAATGATTCTTCAGAAAGTGTTACCAGCACACTTTAGCCCTTAATATTATCTCAGTATAAGTGTTGTTTGTATACTTAAGATCTAAAAATGCCATTTTCTAAAAGAATACAATAGAGACAGAATTCATTTTTCCCCTTAAACACTTATACCATGTTTACCATGTGTCAGGCACTGTTGGAAGTCATACGTTAAGTTTGAGCATTAATAATCCTATGAGGCAGGGCTTACAGATTTTATGAATGATGAAATTCAGGCAGGTGGAGGTTAAATAAGTGTCCACAGTCACAACCAGTAAATGGTGGAACCAGGATTCAAACCCACAGAGCCTGGTTCCAGAGTCCATGCTCTTAATTATTGTCCTACACCACTTTTCACAGCAGAGATCCTCATTTCACTGTGAAGAGGGTAGGGTACCTTGAAACCTATTCTCTGTGAGTCTATGTGTGTATCTATGTGTTTGTGTGTGTAAGCATGTATATTTTTATTGATATTTTCTAGGTGTTGATGCCTTCTAATATTTTGTGATCCGTATTCAGATAATTATTCTACCAAGTATTAGTTAAAGATGAGAACAGTTTAATATTAAGAACTGTAACACAAAAAAGTGGTTTTTAGCAGATAAAAAATTTTAGCAGATTGAAGTTTCAAATAAATTTCAGTTTCCAAACTATTAGTAAAGTTTAAGTTTAGAACAAGATATTGCCACAACTGTATGTTGCTATTTAAGACATGGTCATCTTATTTAAGGACCAACTTGAGTGGCATAGTATACTTGAAATTATGAATTGAAATTATGACGTCTACCTTTAAAATATGTATATTTACCCAAATACAAATGCTTAGAGTTTTAATGGGCAGGAATTTGGCATAGTTCAAATACTATTTCTTGAAAAAAAAATTAAATATTAACTAAGACATGCATAAATTCAAAATGTGTGACCTTTTGTACAAGCAATAAACTGAATTACTACTCTTTTAAAAAATCTAATAGAAGAACATCTATAAAGGGCTTCACAAGTGAATAGTTAGTACAAGAAGATTTTGTGCTTAGTAAAAAATATTCAAATGTTCAAATATTTAAAGTATTTTATCTATATCTTAAGTTCAGAGTAAAAGACTTTTAAATTAGTGCAGTATATTAACTGATAATGAATTAAAATTGATCTACTAGGCACCATTTAGGACATTAACGTAGCATATTTATTTGAGATAGCTTACAGTATCCTTTTCTGCAGTAATTTAATGAAGGATCACTGTTTGTATACATTTTAATTTATATACCATTCTTTCAAGCTATCCTTTTATTCTCCTATTTCACTATTACAAGTACATCCCAGTTGACTGTTGACGGTACAACTGCTCATTAATATAACTACGTGTCCTAATTCTGCTTTTTGCCAGGTGACCCCATGCAACTCCCTTAATATCCCTGAGCCCCAGTTTCTTCACCTGTGAAATAGGGATGCAAATGGTTTCTGATAGCATCATTATGATGATTAAATTAATTCAGGCAAAGTTCCTAAACTGTGGTAGGTGTTCAGAGAAGCTGTTTCTTTCGTTTATAACCAAATCCTATCTTAGCTATTTAAGAAATAAGTCATGGTATACTTATATACCGTATGTTACCTATCCTAAGTCGCATTTTAACATCTCTAAAATTGTGATGCATCTTATAATCAACGGTGACTTGATTGGCAAACAGATGGCAGCTATGAAATAGTTGTCATTGCTTTTATGTGAGTTTGTTTTCTTTTTTGTGTATACACAGAGTGATATGTGATGTATACACATGTATGATACATACATGTGTCATTTAATTGATAGTACATCTTTCTTAATGGCACATAAACTCACAGTGTGTCTTGTAATTGATGGCACCTTAAATTCAATGAAATACCATAAGAATAACCTCTTTGTCTTAAGCATGATAAGAGCACTGTTTCTTATTTGTCATTCTGTTTGTTCTTTTTACAGACTTTATGCAGTTGGTGGTCGTGATGGAAGTTCTTGTCTCAAATCAGTAGAATGTTTTGATCCTCATACTAACAAATGGACGCTCTGTGCACAAATGTCAAAAAGGAGAGGGGGAGTAGGGGTGACCACCTGGAATGGATTGCTGTATGCTATCGGAGGACACGATGCTCCCGCATCCAACCTGACTTCTAGACTCTCAGACTGCGTAGAGAGGTAATTTCCTGTGAAGGAAAACTAGGAATCAAAGAACAAATATAAGCCTCTGACACTTCCAGACAAAGGAAGAACTCTTTACTGAGCATCTGCCGCATGTGAGGCAGTTCCTTAGGAGCTTTGTAAATGTTGGGTTGTCTGTTCTGGCCCTTTCTCAGTCTGTCTGCTAACAGCCTACTCAGATTCTTCTCTCATCATATTACTTCCTACTTAAACTTTACCTTAGAATTGGTTATATAATTCATTAATTGGATCATATGACCAACATTTATTGTGTACCTATTTTGTACTGGACACCGTACCTAATAAGAAAAGAAAGGGAGTTTGATGAATTTCAGAGAGAATGAATTAGAAGCTAGAGGCTAAATAAGAAGTGAAAAGGATGAGGACATTTCTAACACATTTTTATATAAGTGAAATAATACGAAATAAAACAGAAGGCTAAGAAGGCTTAAAAGCTTAAATGAGCCATCCAAACTGGCCTTAGAAACTCAAGGATGGGGCAGGTAAAGAGCCTAACCTCGGTGGAGGATTGGACAATACTTTAGGCTCCCATGTGTTGTGTTCAATCTAATTCAAGGAATGGAGAAAATTGAATGGGTTTAGGAGGGAGAGTCAATAGGCGCATTTCTAAACACTCTAGGGCAGAAAGGAATATGTGCATTCAGGAAGCTGAAAGGCAGTCACTGTAGCTGGAGAACAAAGAGTGATGGAGAGAGTGGCAGGAAAGGAGGAGGAGTGGGGTGGAGGTAGGGGCAGATCTTATAGAGTCTTGAGGCCTTATTGAAGATTTCAGATCTTAAAGAGCAATGAGAAGTTAATGAGTGTGTGTGTGTGTGTGTATTATTTATCAATTATAAATGACTAGAAGAAGAAGAAAAAGTGAAATGAAAGTTTGTTGATGACAATGAGTGCTTTTTGTGAAATAATAAGCAGAACTGGTTGGTGTTTTTGGAGAAAATAGGAAAGTGACACCTGCATTTCACGTGTGTTGGGGGAAAAAATAATTCTGATTATTCTTATTACCTGTTATAATCCAGGAAAGGAAATGGAAGTCTTTATTCGCTTTGCCCCAGGAATTACAGGCTCAGTGTAGTACTGCACCCAGTGAAATTTGCTCATTGATACAAGAGGTGTTAGAAGCAATACAGGTCATCTTAGTATGATGTATCTGCTCTTAGATAGACAACTTCGGGCAGTTCTAGTTAACATACTTTATGAAAGGAACGAGAGGTCCAAAAATAGACAGCTACAATGATTGAAGCTGTAAGTCTTACATAGAGGTTCACATATGGATTTCCTCAAATTTTCAAAAGTAGGCAATCTAAAACCTTAAAACAGTTTTCATTATTTACGTTAACTCTTTTGAATAGTTTAAGGGAATCTGCATTATAAGTTAAAAGTTTTCAGGAAAATATTGATATTTTTCTCTAAAATATGTTCAAATATGCTTTATATAGCAGATAATAAGACAAAAGATAGGCTTAAAGAACAAAACTATTTTTATGTAAAATTTTGTGAGAACAATGTCAGCTCCAGTTCCAAAATTTTCTTTCAGATATGATCCTAAAACAGATATGTGGACTGCAGTGGCATCTATGAGCATTAGCAGAGATGCAGTGGGGGTCTGCTTACTTGGTGATAAATTATATGCTGTTGGAGGGTATGATGGACAGACTTACCTTAATACAGTGGAGGCTTATGATCCCCAGACAAATGAGTGGACCCAGGTATGGCATTTCATTTTTCATTATTACACTTACTCTGTTTTTGTTGAAACAATTCTATTGGTAAAACAGATCCTCTCAATTTTGTCTTATATCAAAGTATATAGCATAAACATGATAAAGTCATCTCTTAATTAAATATAAGAAGACCAGGGAATGTTTGATTCTATAATATAATTAAAATCCAAAATTATCTTTAAAGTATAAGTTATTATTATAGAAAAATTATTATTAGTTGGTCTGCCACCGTTTTCTTGCTGGGAATTGATGAGATATTGATTGAGCTGTAGGAGCAGACCACAAGAGGGCTATAACAAAGGGAGAAGAGATTGTGGAAGACAAGAAACAAAGATAGTTG
Source organism: Equus quagga (assembly GCF_021613505.1). Lineage (NCBI taxonomy): Eukaryota > Metazoa > Chordata > Mammalia > Perissodactyla > Equidae > Equus > Equus quagga. Next base: position 10,642,390 of record NW_025796728.1, on the reverse strand, counting down.
ACCAATCATTTTTAAATACTTGAGCCACTGATATTTGGGAACAGATCAAATGTCTGATCATAACCTAATAAAGATGGCAACACTAAATTATATTAACAAGTAAGAAACTTGACCTGGCAAGCTTAATAACAGGAAAAATTCCAACGACGTCTGTTTCTGGGAGGGCCTAGCACTTGCAGGAATGGTCTTTTGAGATCTTTCTTTCCATCATGACCAAGAACAGAATCAGGAATTTTGTGCCTCAATTCAGTATCTGGTACGTAAAAGACACTCAAGTGTTTAACTGAGCCAAAGTTTTCCTACAAGAAGCAATGGTAAGTACTGTCAAGAAAACAAAACTTATGAGAAGCCCCACTGAACTTAACTTCTTAGGTAGGTGGAGTCTGCCTGTGTAAGGGGAGAACCCACAGTGTGGAGCAGCTGGTGTGAGGTGTCCCATGGGATAGGCAGTGAGTGGTATAGGAAATCAAAGAGAAAGAAAGAAAATGGTTGTTGAAAGGGCTTCAGTGAGAAAGAAGAGGGATTTAAGCTAAGACTTAATGAAGTGATCCAATTCAAAAAGGTAGAAAGAAAGGGGAAATTGTGTGAGAAAACATAAGAGAAATGTCACTGAAGCGGAAATACGCAGGCTGTATTGAGGAAGTGTGGCTGGTTACAAGGATTCGTGCTTGAGAAGAGTAGGAGTTCTCACTGGAGAGGAAGGTTGGGGTCAGGATAGAGGTCTGCGAAGGCCAGGCTGGAGTTTAGTCATGAGAAGCCAGTGGAGACTTTAGCCAAGAGAGTGACAGAGTAGTAGAAAGTTCATGTGGCAGCACTGGGGACAGGGTGAGCTGGGTTAGAGGCAAGGGGAGTGAAGGCTGGATACGTGGACAACATTTGGAAGATTGCTTCAGTTGCGAGGCTTGAGGTGTCAACTATGTAGATGGATTCAGGAGAGTGACCAAGTCCCGTCTATTCCTTCTTTCTACCCTTCCTGGGTTGGATTGAGAGGTGCAGCTTCCGAAGAAAACAGCGAAGGATGATCTGAGAGTGCCTTAGAAGCTAATGGAATAGAGCCGTTAAAGAGAGGAGAGAAGTTCAACAGTATAAGGAAGATTGGATAGATTGTTTTTATTCTTGAAGTTGTGAGGACCTTTGAGAATGTGATGGAAGCAGAAGCCACCACGCAGTGTAAACAGTAAAGAGAATAAAAGTAAATGTGGGAGCTGCAGGAGCGTGCTATTTTAAAATAATGATGATAGAAATTTAACATTTACTGAGCACAGTTTACGTACCAGGCTCTGTGCTAACACTTTAAAGAACTTATTTAATCCTCCCAACAGCACTTTAAGGTAAATACTATTATTTCCCCACTATATGGGATAAAGAATCTGAGTACAGAGAGGTTAAATAGCTGACCCAAGGTCACACAGCAAATAAACGGGGGAGTTAGAATTTGAGCCAAAGATTTTTTTCACAACAGAGATGAAAACAAGAGATTAGAGGGAGATTCCAGATGCTAGAAAGAGAGCAAAATTGAAGAGCACTTTTCCTGGAAGAAGACTTGAGAGCAAAGACAGGTCCTTCTCAGACTGGAGGAAAGATCTTATCCCCCAAGTTTGGAAGAAAAGATGAGAATATGCATGTAGAAAGGTAGAGGGAGTTTTTAAGTGATGAGGAGGATAGGAAAAGAGACTTTTAGTGTGACCTTGATCTTGTTTCCTAATTAAGTGAGATCTCTTGGTGGAGGGAAGAAGGCGTAATTTGAGAGCTAGAGTTAAAGCAGCAGGATTTCATTAGAAGTTATGTGATTCTCTACCATCAGCCTCCCCCCATGGCAGAAGTAGTTGTGAATGATAACCCAAGAGCCCAAAAGGGAAGAATCTCTTTTTCTGAGTTGTATTTGATTTGAACCCTTAGGCTAGTTATAAAGAAATCTATTGGCCAGTATTTGAGACTTCTTATTACAGATAATTAATACTTTATGCTGAGTCACTGCGTATCAACATTAATAACTGTAACCATATAGCTATTTTGTTCGCATGCCACCTCTATTACTATTTTAAGGCGCCTAAATGTGAACTCATAGTATCTGGAAAATTAATGTTTTCCTTTCCAATGTTCCAACAAATGGATGAGAGGACATTTGTACAGGGAATGAAATGAGATTACAACGTCTTAAGCCTCCACCCACCCCCACTACCAACCTTGACCCAAAGCAGGAGGTGACTGCATTGTATTCAATAAATTCTCTAAGCTAAAGTTTCTAGCTGGTTGTCATGAAAACATCAGCTATTCACAAGGTAGAGACTTAGTGTCTTGGCTGTTTTGAGAAAAGCTGCTAATTACAAACAGACGTTTTGATTTAAATGACTTAGTAATTAAGTATTAGAGTAAGCTCCTAGAATACTGTAAGTGATATGGTTTTAAAATAGGTTAATTGTTCAAGAAGAAATAACAGTGATCAAAACAACTGATTCAGATGGAGAACAACTGAGAATTCTCTTTTAATTGAAGTCTGATGTGTTCTTAAAATCCACTCATTGGTCTGTGGGGAGGTCAAACTGATTAGGAAGTCATTTTGATATCATGTATTCAACAAAAACACTTTATTACATACGCCCAAATACATAGTTATAAAGCAAACTCTCTTGGTAACTTTGTATTAGTCACCCTCCCCAAATGCTAATGTTTTAATTCTCCTGGTCCAAATGCATAGATTCTTACTGTGCTCAAAGTAGTTCTTCTTTAAAAACTATCCTTGTCCACACTTTCATTTCCACTATGAATTGCCCAGAGTCTAGGGTACATAAAAAAAAAAAAGACAATAAGTAAAACAGTTAAGAATTATTTTTTATCTATAATTAAGATTATATGCCTTCCTCTAGTACCCCACACTTCTATCTCACTGTCACAGAATTTATTCTCAAGTTTGTTTCCATTCGTAGGGAGTTAGATGGGTGGTATTTAATGTTTATTTACTCTGCTAAAAAGCAGTAGAATGGATTTAGACTTTTCAGCCATGCACAGAGAAGGCAGTCAACAAATGTAAAGTTACTGGTTCCCCTGGAACAACATCATAGGCCCGCAGTGTGTTGTGTGTTCTGTCCCTGAGACAGCACATCTTTTGCAGGCCCTCTCTAGATGATACTTGATATTGTCTCCATATTGGTTACAAAGTTACTTTAAGCATTCAGTGTTTCCTCATATCCCTATTGTGTATCATTTTGGCTAAAATATAGTGTTTCATGTAGACCAATTCCTGAACCATTAAAAAAAATCCCCTTTAAGTAGAAGTAAATACTACGTAATCATGCGATATATCCAGAACAATTTAGTCTATGAAACTTTGACCTCAGAAGGGGAGTCTCGAGGATGAGACCAGACCAGCGGTAAGGCTAGGACAGCAGGGGCTCGCGGCCACAGCTCTTTACCAACAAGTGCAGACTATTTCAGTGTTTCACCAGCTGGTGTGGTATTATCACCATTTTTACCGACAAACCCAACAGATATGTCTTTTTGTTTCTTTTTAGGTTGCTCCACTGTGCCTAGGAAGAGCTGGGGCTTGCGTTGTGACTGTAAAATTATAATGTAGTACTCTGTTTTCTAAATGAAGATATCCTCTTCCTTTATGAATTTAGTACAATTATTCTACTATCAATGGATGCATTTTTAGGAAATTTGCACTACCATATTCCTGGGCACAAAGTGCCTGATCTCAAAGAGAAGATGTTAAAATAAGGGAGGATGAACCAGGATTAAATACTCACATTTCCTAGTAAATGAAAACTACAGCTGGTGGATTGTGAACATACATTCCTGATATAAAATATGAGGACATATGCACTTTCAAACTCAACCTAGTGTTAACTGGGAATTTCATTTCCTAATAATCAAGCACATTTTACTCACATTATCCAGATTTCTTTTATTACAGCGCAAATACACCAGAGAAAACTTGTAACATTTTGCTTTGTAACTTTATCATACATGAGTTACAGTAATTTTTGTTTATTTGTTTGCTTGTTTATTTAACCACAACCACTATTTTAATGACATACTAAAGACTATGCTATTTAGTTTTTTCAGAAATAGCTGCATTATATGTGCTTTGGTTGTGGATTTTATTTCTAAAATTGGCTTAGTGCAATGCATAAAGAAAAACATTAAAGAGTTAAATCAATAATGATGAAAAGAAAACGATATGATCTTTGGGGTCCATTTAAATATTCATCCGATTACATCTAGATTCACCAAGAACTCCGTGTTATGATATTCTCAAATTGGAATTGAAACATGGTGTTTTGCATTAAATTTAAGATATGCAAATTTACGTAGAGAAAATAAATGTTATATACCCTATAATGTTCTTTCACCTAACTAGTATTTAAGTATATGGATTTGTTTTCTTTTATAAAAGGTGTTTTGATTTTGTCTTTTGATATTGATAAAACTTTGGATATTCTATGTTCTCATGTCTGTTTGCCTCCCCTGCCTTGTTTCTTATGTTTTGCCACCGTTAGTGACCCTTTGTGTTTCTTTGTAATCAAATAGTTTGGCGGGAATGGGCTTATTGAATGTTTGAAAAATAAGTTTAGTGTTTATTACCAAAAGTTTTGTACATTTGTAAACTCTAATTACATAAGTGAATGTTAATACTCCTCTCAGTGAATTGTTTCTTATTTGCAAAAATGCATTGGGCAGTAACATTTTATGATAAATCCTTTAAGGTATAAGTCATTAACTTATATCTTGGTATTAAATGAGTATAAACTAAATTCTCGTCTTTTAAAATACAATGTTATAGTTAATGTGTTTTTACATTTTATATCAAGGAGGCCTTTTGAGTTGCTTTCTTTAAAAATTAAAACCTTTTTTTGAGCTGATTTTGAATGCTTATGAAATGTTTCTACCTTGGAAACCAGGAAACTGAGTACCTCTATTCCCAAAACAAATCCTGTAGTCATTTTACTGGTGTGGCCACGAAGAAAATAATAGTGATAGTGACAAACACATTAATATTTCAAATATTCGCTATATTATGGATAGGAATTCAATTATTTCCCTGACAAGAGGGATCAGCTGTGAAGTATATTTATGTATTTAGGGGAAAAGAGAGAAGAGGAAAAGATAGAACAAACAAAATTTCAGAAGCAGAGACACGTCAGTACATCGTGCCTTCTCTGGAGGCCCAGACCTGTCATTTGAAAGGAAGTACTTATACTGTGATCACTCCTCTGAACACTTATCACGCATTCGCTGGTCTCTGTGCCCACAGTGGAGCCAGACTCATGCTTTAGGGGATTCATTAGAAGAACATTTCCTTCCTTTGATTTTCTACCCTGATAGAAAGTCTCTCCCATGCAGTTTTGTAGTCAATAGGATCTGCTCTCCTGGATACTAGTAACGAAAACCATTTCTTTTCTAGTAACAGAGTGCTCACTAAAACATTCATTCCTCTCCTAAACTGGGGTCTTATAAATCTAGAGGAAAATATGGCTCTTCCGTGTGTCTGTCGTCCAACACTGCTGCCTTGACTTTTACTATTAGCCTCTCCATCCAGATGTCTAGCTAGCTGCTGTTTATTTTAACCCCAATTTATGACCCCCTAATGAAAAATAATAGTATTTGCTAATAATTATTGAATGCTTATTATAAACTAGGAACCAAGTTTTTTGCATGCATTAATGCACTTAATCTTCACAACAACCTCATGAGGTAGGTTCTACTATTATTCCCCTTTATACAGATGAGGAAACTGGGGCACAGAGAGGTTAACTCCAAGATTATATATAGCAAGTAAGTGGCAGAGCAGGGATTCACACACAGGCAGTCTGGCTCAGGGGTCCACACTCTTATCATTCCTGCTTCTGGGTAGAAAAAGAGAGTTTTATTTTATGTGAGGAATAATTTGTTTTAATAAAGAGAAAAATGAAGAAGTTTTATGTTTTTTAGAAGTAAAATTTATACCAGTCACACACCTATTGGAAAATTTTTGTTCCTTAGTATTGGGGGGAAATTTTGTTTAAATCTGTTATAGAATTTTATACACATTTTGCTTTAGAAAAGTAAATGCAAGAAAACATGATATACATTTCAAGTTTTATAAATATTAGATAAATTGCTTGGTATTTTGGGTGACTAAACCATAAACAAATTTATTCATCAAAAATAAGCTTTATTACCAACAAATTCAGCAACCTGTATGAAATGGACAAATTCCTAAAAAGACAAAAGTTACTAAAACTAACTCAAGAAGAAATAAAAAACCTGGACAGTCCTATAACAAGTAAAAATATTGAATCAGTAATCAGAAACCTCCCAAGAAAGAAAGTCTAGGACCAGATGGGTTCACTGGTGAATTCTACCAAGATTTAAACAAGAATTAAACCAATGCTTCCTAAACTCTTCCAAAAAATAAAATAGAAGAAAAGGGAACTCTTCCTAATTAATCCTATAAAGCCAGCATTACCTTGATACCAAAACCAAAAAGAATGAATGGGGGAAAAAATAACAACATGATCATCTCAATATTGAAAAGAAAAAGCATTTGACAAAATCCAACAGCCTTTCATGGTAAAAACACTCAGCAAACTAGGAAGAAAAGGGCATTTCCTCAACCTGTTAAAAGACATTCATTAAAAACCCATAGCAAACAACATACTAAATGGTGAAAGATTGAAAGCTTTCCCCCTCAGATTAGGAAAAAGCACACTCTTACCACTGCTGTTCAACATTGTGCTAGAAGTTCTAGCCAGAGCAATTAGGCAAGAAAAAGAAATAAAAAGAATCCTGATTAGGAAGGAAGAAGTAAGACTATATTTGCAGATGATATATATTAAAAATTCTAAAGAATCCACAAAAAAATTATTAGAGCAAATAAGCAAATTCAGTAATGTTGCAGAATACAATATCAACACACAAAAGTCAGTTGTATTTCTATACGCTAGCAAAAACAATCTGAGAAGGAACTTAGGAAAAAAATTCTATTTGCAATAGTGTTGAGAATAAAATACTTGGGAATAAATTTAACCAAGGAGGTACAAGGTTTATATGCTGAAAGTTACAAAATATTGCTGAAAGAAATTAAAGATGAGCTAAATAAATGGAAAGACAGCTCATGTTCTTGGGTTGGAATACTTAATAATGTTAGGATGGTAATACTCCCCAAATTAGTCTACAGATTCAATGCAATCTCTATCAAAATCCTAATGGACGTTTTTTTTGCAGAAATGGAAAAGCTGATCCTAAAAGTCATAGGGAATTGTAAGGGATCCAAAAGATCCAATCTTGAAAAAGAACAAAGTTGGAGGACTCATTTCCTGATTTCAAAATTCATTACAAAGCTACAGTAATCAAAACAATGTGGTACTGATATAAACATGTAGACCAACAGCAAAAAATAGAAAGTCCAAAAATAAACTCTAGTCAATACATGTGGTCAATTGATTTTCAACAAGTATGCCAAGATCATTCAATGGAGAAAGAATATTATCTTCAACAAGTGGTGCTGGAACAACTGGATATTCACATGCATAAGAATGAAGTTGGACCCTTCCTTCACAACATATATAAATATTAACCCAAAATAGGTCAAAGACCTAAATATAAGAGCTAAAACCATAAAACTCTGAGAAGAAAACATTGGCATAAATCTTCATGACCTTGGATTTGGCAATGGTTTCTTAGATGTGACACAAAAAGCACAAGCAACAAAAGAAAAGATAGATAAATTGGACTTCATCAAAATAAAAAGCTTCTGTGCATCGAAAGACAGTATCAAGAAAGTGAAAAGCCAACCACAGAATAGGAGAAAATATTTGCAAATTATATATCTGGTAAGGGTCTAGTATCCAGGACATATAAGGAACTCCTCAAGAACAAAAAGATGAACAGCCCAATTTAAAAATGGGCAACGGACTTGAGTAGATATTTCTCCAGTGAAGATATACAAATGACCAACAAGCACATAAGATGCTCAACATCATTAGTCATTAGGGAAATGCAAATCAAAACCACAATGAGGGGCTGGCCCCGTGGCCGAGTGGTTAAGTTTGTGCGCTCCACTGCAGCGGCCCAGGGTTTTACTGGCTCAGATCCTGGGCGCAGACATGGCACCACTCAGGCCACGCTGAGGTGGCATCCCACGTGCCGCAACTAGAAGGACCCACAACTAAAATATACAACTATATACTGAGGGGATTTGGGGAGAAAGAAAAGAAGATTGGCAACAGTTGTTAGCTCAGGTGCCAATCTTTAAAAAAGAAAAAAGAAAAAGTGTTTGCTTTATTTAAAAAAAAAAAACACACAATGAGCTACATTTCATACCCACTAGAATGACTATAATTTTAAAAATAGAAAATAAGTGTTGGAGAGATATGGACAAATTGGAATCTTTATTCATTACTGGTGGCAATGTAAAAGGGTGCAGCTACTGTGGAAATCAGTTTGGCGGTTCCTCAATAAGTTAAACATAGAATTACCTTATGACCCAGCAATTCCACTCCTGGGTGTATACCCTCAAAAAAACTAAAACTGAGAACAGGTGTGCAAACAAAATTTGCCTATGAATATTCATAGCAGCATTATTCATAGTAGCCAAAAGGTGGAAACAACCCAAATGTCCATCAGCTCATGAATGATAAACAGATTGTAGTATATGCATATAATGGAATATTTTTCAGCCATGAAAGGAAATGAAGTGCCGATACATTCTACAACATGGATGAGCCTTGAAAACATTATGGTAAGTAAAAGAAGCCGGACACAAAAGGCCACATATTGTATGATTCCATTTATATGAAATATCAAAAATAGGCAAATCCAGAGACAGAAAGCTGTTTTAATGGTGGCCAGGGTTTGGGAGGAAGAGGGCGCAGGGAATGACGGCTTAATGAGTAGAGGGTGATGAAAATGTTTTGGAACTAATTAGTGGTTACACAACATGGTGAAGGTGCTAAATGTCACTTATGGCAAATTTTATGTATATTTTACAGCAATAAAAACCTTTTTAGGTACATTACAAATTGTTGTTTAAATGTCATAACAATAACAATTCTATATATATCACTAGGATTAAAACTCTGTATATTCATCTCAAAGAGAATTTTTAAGTGGAATTTGCAAATAAATTAATTTTAAAATCTAACAAAAAGGCTCTTTAGATCTTAATTATAATCTCAGAAAAGAAGTGAGAAACATTGACAAACATAAGGGAAGATTTGATTGGGAGCTCTTCGCCAGTGCTTGGTATACAACAGGCATTCCATAAATGTTAAAAGTCAAAATAGATATCTTTTCATAAACTCTGTATAATGTCTGGAATTGTTGATAATGACTTCTACTCAGGAAAATATTCAGTAAAATGATACATAATTTTACCATAACTGGATTATAAATCCCCACGTAATATTTTCCTTCTATTTCATTATTTAATTAGAGTAAAAAAAAATTAAATGCCATGAAAAATCAAAGCCTACTTTTGGCATTTTCATCCCTCTGCATCTCAGATACCTTCCATAGATTTTTAAGAACGCACCATTCCTCCCAACAAACATTCTGTCCTTACTCCTAAGGCCTAAGGAAGTATCATGCTTATTTTGTATCTCCCTGGGCCTGCGCAACTCTGACATCTTACGAATCTCTTGAAGAAATGCAGTATGAATTGATGGGTATCAGCATCATGACCAGTCCTTACTGCCCCCCCTTTCCCCCAGCCCTGGGTAATTCTCTCCTTTGGGCCAGTGAAGTGCATCTAGAGAGTGAGGCCCCGGAAGCCTGGAACCACATTCGGTCCCCTAGCACTCTGCCCAGTCTCAAGTTGGTTGCATTTAATAACATTTCTTTTTGGATAATGAACAATTATATTTAATTGAAGTATTTTTAAATAGTTTTATATTGTTGAATGAATATTACTTGTATAATACTTTTGTGCCTAAAAAAAGAACTAATGTAAGTTGGCTTAATGACTCAGCGACCGTTTGGTTATGCTGCAAGTGATGGCATGCTCAAGGTATTAAAGTTATCCTGACTATACTATGTTTCCAAATTAGTCAGATTGTTTATATTTTTCTGAAAAAATTTTGCTCAGAAAACGTCTCTTGTCACTTCTTAAGATAGTGAAAACATTCTACTTGAAATTAAGAAGTAGTATTCAACTAAATTCTAAAAATAGTTTTCTTTAGAGTTATGCATCTTTATAAATCTAAAATACATGCTAAACTGAGCAGTTCAATAGAGACACAGATGGAGTAAATTTTGTGGAAGGAAAGAGGCCCGTGCTTAAGCGGTAGCTGGAGTGATGAGGTTAGCTAGAAGCTGTCATTCAAAGAGCTATCTCTATGTCATCGACAAGAATAGCTGTGTGGTGTGAGAACTTCAGAGAAAGAAATGCTGGGTAGTAAGTTTGGAAAGCTGACCTACTTACCTGTCTGATTCTGTATCAGAAACTCAGTAACAAAGCTGCAGAGAAGGACTGGGGAATGAGTTAATCCAGTTGAGATCCATTTATCTCAGAAACTTCCTGATCGATAAGGTGCTGAGCAAAGCAGTAGGCAGACTAAAACCTTATACCATAATAGATCGTAAAACAAAGGAGGGGAAAGAATGTTCGTTCCTTAAGGACACGTACTGGGGTATATTTTTGTATCCCCTGCAGCACATAGCATTTTATCCACTGTTATACCTTCACACAATAGGCTGTCACTAATTATTTGCTGAATGTAAATATGAAACAGACTTAGTCTTTAAGGTAAATCATCTCAGGTATGGAAACGCAGATTTACAGTATCACAGATTCTGAAGCTGAACAAAGAGAGTTCATGAGGTTTCCTTATTCGCATATTGCAAGGGGGTTATGAAATTAGGAGAGGGGTGGAAAGCATGAGCATGGAAGTGGGAAAACCAGAATCTGTTCAGGAAGTAAGGAGCAGCCCCGGCTGTCTGCAGCATCAGATATGTGCAGAGGAATGGAGGGAAATGTCAGCTAATGTATTGTTTTATGCAAATTAAGGATGACAGTTACCCCTTCTGTCTGTACATTACTCCAAAATAACATGAAGAAGCTCCAGATGGTCGTAATGACTGCCAGGGATGCAGTCTGCACACAGGCCTCTATATACTCCGTCTACCTGCTGACCTTATTTAAGTAGCCATATGGACCTCTTACAGCTAAAATATATTAACTAAATGGTCTATTTCCTCATCCCCCAGTAACTACTACAGATTTTCAAATGTCATGGACATTTTACTCAATATTTGAGTGGTAGGGAAATTTTATAATAATTTCTCTACATGGCATAAATCCTTCGTAATAAGAAATAGTCATTGCAAAGTTTGTACTAGATGATTGTTCAGGTGCGTTCGAGCTCCAGTACTCAATAATGTGGGCTGAATATCATCTGACCATCTCGACATTCACGCCCACCAGATATGACATTTGGGGATATCCATCCCAGCCAGAACCCAGAATGCTACAGGAGATATCACCCCATAGCTTGCACTACCTAGTCCTGTGATTTTCAACCATGGCATCACATGAGGACTACTTGAAGAACTTTAAAAATACCTTAATGCCTGGACTCCACCCTAGATATGACCTCTCAGGATGTCAGTCCCAGCCAGAACCCAGGTGATGCTAACGTGCAGCCACACCTGAGAACCATTACTTAGGCCAATCTCACACAAGGGTGGCTTACACTACCCCCAGACTGTGTCTCCACCTTACCAACTTCTTCAAGTCAAGGTCCTCTGTGTCTGAGTGTTTGTGTCCCCCTCAAAATTCATTTGTTGAAATCTTATCACCCAAAAGTTATGGTCTTAGTGGGTGGGAAGTGCTTAAGTTATGAGGGTGGAACCCTTTTGAATGGGATTAGTGTCTTATAAAAGAGGCTCCAGAGAGATCCTTAGGCCCTTCCACCGTGTGAAGATACACTGAGAAGTCTGTGACCAGAAGAGGGCCCTCACTCAACCATACTGGCACCCCAATCTCAGACTTCCAGCCTCCAGGATTGTGAGCAATACATTTCATCTGTTTATAAGCCACTCAGTCTGTAGCTATTTGTTATAGCAGCTGAACAGTGTTATACCTGGAGCACACTTTTCAAGCATCCTCAGGCACTTTCAGGAGAGCCATTTATTCACATAATTATGAGATTCCAAATCATTTTTATCTTCTCAAGTTCCCTGAGGACCACTCCAAGATAATATTTTGCTAGCTTTATTTAGCATGTGCAAGATACACAATTTATTTTAAAACAACATAACATTTAGAGGTTTTCACTAATTTAGATGAGCTTTTCCCAAGTCATGCCAAATCAGTGAGGCTGTATAGCATTTTTGTAGAGGAAATGGAATCTTTTTAACAAAGTTATTCAAGAAGCTATTTGTGATGGTCTAAAATGAAAAATGACTCTTAAAAACACGGATAACTCAGAGCAGAGTTTCATTTCTGTGTAATATGGTTGAGTAGGTTATTCAGATGAATCATCCTGCTTAGAACAACCAAAAATTCCAAATAAAATATATATTTTCTTAAAGCCTTGAGGAGCACACAAAATCCTAAGGATTAGGACAAAAAATCTAAGTGAAAGGAGAAAGGTGGGTGGAGCACTGAAGCTCATTTACCCCAAGGGCATTCGCCAAACCCAGGAACTTTCCCTTTGGTCTTGTTGGTCTCCGAGGGCATGGGACAAAGAAGTCACAACCCCAGACATGCCAAGGTGGAAAGACTCTACTTGTATAAAGTGCTACAGCTTCAAAGGAAATGGCAAACCAAAAGAATGCCTACCTCATTCCCCATTATCAGGAGACTGAAGAAAAAGACAGAAAATGCCTTGGAATCTCGGACAGCATGTGACTACAAGCCAGCCCCACTGTAAAGCTGCAGCCCAGATTTATATTACATAAAGGAATAAAAAGTCTGAATAGTCCTATAATCATTTAAAGAAAATCTTCCACACAAAGAAAACTCCGGGCCCAGATATTTTCACTGGCAATTTCTACCAGTTACAGAAGACTACTTTTCCGAAGCGTATTTAAACAAAATATTAAGTGTCCAGGAAATTAATTTCAGAAAAATGACATGAGAGAAATGCCCTATCTACACAATTTCAATAAAATATTTCTCTAATTCATAAGTGTTTTTTGGGGCCGGCCCCATGGCCAAGTGTTTTAAGTTTGCGCGCTCCGCTTCGGTGGCCCAGGGTTTCGCTGGTTCGAATCCTGGGTGCGGACATGGCACTGCTCATCAGGCCATGCTAAGGCAGCATCCCACATGCCACAACTAGAAGGACCCACAACTAAAAATATATATATATATATATATATATATATATATGCACAACTATGTACCAGGGGGCTTTGGGGAGAAAAAAGGAAAAATAAAATCTTTAAAAATACATATATATATATATTTCTCTCATTCATATGATCTTCAGCAATGCTAAAATTTGCTAATTTCATTAACCTAAGCAATTTTGTAATTATTCAAAATATAGTGAAAGATATTTCTTCTCTAATTCTATCTAGTCTTCTATTTTGCTCACTTTTTTTTTTTTAAAGATTGGCCCTGAGCTAACATCTGTTGCCAATATTTTTTTTTTCCTTCTTCTCCCCAAAGCCCCCAAGTATATAACTGTATATTCTAGTTGCAGGTCCATTCTAGTTGTGCTATGTGGGACACCACCTCAGCATGGCTTGAGGAGCAGAGCCAGGTCCACGCCCAGGATCTAAACTGGGAAAACCCTGGGCCGCCAAAGCAGAGAGTGTGAACTTAACCACTCGACCATGGGGTTGGTCCCTTGCTCACTATATGGATTGCCATTGGCATAATCATGTTATATAATGTTTGAGCATTTCAGAAAGCATTGCAAAACCTACAAAATATCAGCTGATAGTTTCCTTAAGGGACTCAAAATCTCAGTACATCCATGATTGCATAATGATAAGTCCTTTGATCACAATAAAACAATGACTTAATTAAGATTAAACATTTTAATAGTCATCATTTTAAAATTATTCTCTCCTGTTGGTAATAAAAATTATTTAGGTCAACTTTTCTTTGTCTTATCCAGTAGAAATTTTAGATTATGGGCTTCCTGATTACATGGAAGTATAAAAAATTATACTGATTCATAATTCTGGGTTGCTTACTGACACTGCAGTTAATGCTATTTAGCACATTGTCATTTTTTCTATTAATTACATCGTGCTTTAATATTTGAGCTAAAGATATTTTTGTACCTAATTATCTACATATAATAAATAATGGCTATATATAAATAATGACTATATAAATAATAACTAAATAAATATGACTATAGACTCTTAGGGAGCCAGGTGGAACTGTTCAATGAAGGCCCCTAATAAAATATGACAAGTACTATTGCAATAAGGAATATGTCTAAAATTAAGATTTTATGTCTGATGAGGCAAAGTTCCACAAATGGGTCACTTTTTGAAGGCCAAAGATAAAGAAAAATGGCCAATACAAGATTATACCTCAGGACTCTAGGTCAAGAGACTAAAGGCAGAGGACCTATAGTTCTGAGGTCAACAAACTACAGCCCACAAATTTGCCTTCTGTTTGTTTTTGTAAATAAAGTTTTATTGGAACACAGATGTGCCCATTGTTTACATGTTGTCTATGGCTGCTATTGTGCTATGACAACAAATTTGAGTAGTTGTGACAGAAATCATCTTTTTCTTGACATTTACAGAAAAAGTTTGCCAACCTGTGCATAGAGGATCATTCTTCTATCACCTAGGAGATGAGGCCTCTGAGAGGAAGAAAATGAGGAAAACAACTGCATAACAAAGAAAATGGTAAATCAAGGTTGAGCTTCCAATAGCAAGAAAGTGGTTGCAAGGAGATGGAGAGAAGATGAAAGACTGAGGAATGAGGCCTTAAACTCACTATCTCAGGCCTCCCCGCTGGTTTCTGATGAAGTCTTCTCTGAGCCTGAAGACAATTAGGAACTCTCTTAGTTGTTGAAGCTTCTAAATGAAATTAGCTTAAAAGCTAATGTTTTATTAAATTGCCTCAGATTTGGTCATTTGTTCAGTGAAATATAGGGAGATTGGTTCCACTTGATTATGTGGCAGATACTGTGCTAAGCACTTCATAGATGTGTTAATTCAATTAGTCTTTACAATAGCTCTATGAAGTCGATATTATTCCCACTTAATGGTTTGGAAACTAGCTAGTAAATGAGCCAAATTTAAAAACCAACCAGATCTGTTTGACCTTAGAGCCTTTTAAAAAATTTTTGCAAGATTGCCACATGGAGGTAAGTTTTAGCTGTCTTGGTTGCTTAGGATATGATACATATTTGATGCCAAGGTCAGATATTGTGACAGTGCCCTCATCACATCTGTGCATTTTAAGTTTTCACTTTAATGAACAGGAATAGGCAATGTAATTCTGCCTATTATGTGCATGAATGCATACATACACACATACAAATAAGCCTTTAATAAGTGCCTTTCTGTGGTGAGAGGACGAAAGAAGGGCATTTTAGTAAGGATGGCATATTTAATGTCCTGGGTACAGAGAAGGATTGTTGCTGTCAGTAGAGTGAAGAGCAGAGATGCTGAGTAGAGCAGTAATGAATGGAAATGAGAGGATAAGCCATTAGTAGAAAGTCATAAATCCATTACTGGAAGTTTAATGTAATTTAAGAGAGACAAATGCTTCAAAATTCTAAGGATGGGAGGAAGATGATTTTGTAGCTGTGATGTATCAGTCAGGGTCCAATCAGGAGACACAAACCACACAATAAGTTGAACCGGGAAGGTTTGATATAAAAAATTATGTCCTATAACAGAGGATTGGACTTAAGAGGGATCAGCTGGCTATCAAGGTCTGGGACTGACTTCTGCCCTACTTGCAATCTAGTAAATTAGCCTGTTATTGTTTCATGGATGCTGGCAGAAGACATGAAACTCTTGGATCAGAGACAAAGGACTTTATTACTCAAGGCACAGAGAGAAGTGTGATTATCATGTTTGGGTCATTCCCTTTGCCCCTCAAGTGCCACATGAAGGATCCTAGTTGGGGAATCCACTGAGCTTGGGGAACCCTCTGCTTTTATAGTAAGTAGTAGGCAACCCTGCTCTTTGCCCTCAAAGTTTCTCACTACACACAACTCTGAGAAGTGGCAGGATGCTCAGGGACTGTAGCAGATTGCCTCTCCCCTTCCTCTTGCAATGTCTCCAGCACTTAACATGATGCCAGTTGGAAAAGGAGAAAAAGGCCCATCTCTACTTTCACAGAGCAGGTCATGAAAATTTGATTTGGAGATGAGAAGGAATAAATTAGAAACTGGCATATATGACTATCAGTAGTACCAGGCACAGCTGAATTAAGATATGGTTTGAAAATATAGAATAAAAGGAAGAGGTAATTCGATGCATTTTAACAAATCTGTGCTTGTGTGTGTGTGGTGTGTGTGTGTGTGTGTGTGTGTGTAGTCTCCACTGTGTGCTGAGAGCTAAGAATCTAAAAGACATTGTCCCTAACCTTTTAGGAAACTTAAGAAGCTCACAGGCTGGTGGGGCACAGACAACTAACCATAAAATAATGTCCTAAGCAGTCTTTTATATCCATGATTTCCTTTAAAAGGGAAAAAGATATAACTTACAGTGAAAGAAATAAAACAGAAAAATTATATGCTGTGTGCTTCTGAATATTTCCATTTATTTGAAATTCAAAAAGAGGCAACACTAATCTATGGAACAGAGGTCAGAATAGTTATTAATTTTAAAGGAGTAATGACTAGAAGCGGACAGGAGTATGTTTTGCGGTGATGGGATGTTAGACATCTTGATCTAGCAGTGGTGAGTTAGGTGTATAAATATGTAAAAATGTACACTTAAAATTCGTGCACTGAATTTAAGCTATATCTCAATATTAAAAATAAATGTGTAGCACCTAATTTTCTTCTTCCATGATCTTGATTCCCTGGCCCAGCCCCAATTAAACTTCAGCTTCAGAAATTCCACAGAAACATGGAGGTAAATCTCATGTTGCCAACTAGAGGTTGATTGGGCGAGGGAAAGGGGTGTTGTCTTCCTTTCCTGCGTGAACCAACAGTAACAGTAAAAACCTATCTGGCAATCTGAGACTGTGTCATACCAGCCTATGGACCCTTCCCTGGAGAAATGAAAAAAATGTGCTCAATAAATAATGGAAGAAAAAGGAAAAGAAAGAAAAGAAAATGGCCAAGAAAAAAAAGGTTTACAGGGGATATCATGGAGTTGAAGAAAAAAGGGGAAAATAAAGAATAGGGAACAAAATAGCAAGCTTTACATGGCTTGTGAAAGTAAAACCAACAGCCCTTGAAAAAGGCACATTGTTTACCAATAATGTCAGCCCAAAGTACCATCTGATTTTGTTGCTATGACAATTTAAAACTAGGTAAGAGAACCAGAATGACCCAGTGTAGAATGAATCTGAATAAAAACATATATTGTATTTAAATAATTTAAAATTTATTTTTAGAAAATCATTTGCTTTCCCTGATAATGAAATCTGAAGCCATTAGGTGGAGCACAGCAAGGAGGGCATCTGCAGTGAAGTTGAGAGAAGCCATGGTGGCCCAGTGTGGGACACTGGAGTCCATGTGGGATGGGGAGGGTGTCCTGTGGAGAAGAGGGTGGCCTGGGGTAGGGTGTCAGACCCCAAGCATGGGGTGGGGGGAGCACTGGGGGAGCAGCCCGGCATGGGCTGTCAGAGCCTGAGTGGAGTGAGGGAGATATCCACACCAGAAGGCAGCCTAACACTAGAAAGTCAGAGCCTGAGCAGCCTGAGGAAGGTATCCACCATGGGGACAGTCTGGAAAGGGGAGTCAGAGGTCAGCAGCGACGGGCGGGCATCTGGGCAGAGCAGGAGTGGAGGCACAGATTGGACAGTGTTTGCATACAAGGCTGTGATGTGATTTATAATAAGAAATATATGTTTGGTCTTCATCCCTGTTTCTGTCAAAGAGCTCCTAAAACCCTTGCAATTTCCTAAGCAGGGAAAGCAGCAAACATGCCTTTTTTTTATGTGAATGAGGTGACTTTTGGAAAGCACCTGAGGATGGGGGCTGGCTGCCAGTGGAGCCGTCCATGTGATTCGAGGGTTGGAAATTTCAGCCCCACCGGCCTGACCTCCAGGAAGGGAAGAGGGGCTGGAGATTGAGTCAATCACCAATGGTCAATGATTTAATCAATCATCCCTGTATAATGAAGCCTTTATGAAAACCAGAAAGGACAGGCGTTTGGAGAGCTTTCAGGTTGGTGAACACATGGAGATTTGGAGAGAGTGGCAGGCTCAGAGAGAGCGTGGAAGCCCTGAGCTCTTTCCCCAAATCTAAGTTTATGCATCTCTTCCATCTGGCTGTTCCTGAGTTATATCCTTTTATAGTAAACTGCTGATCTGGTAAGTAACATGTTTCTATAAGCCACTTTAGCGAATTAATCAAAGCCAAGGAGGGAGTTGTTGGAACCGGCAATCTATAGCCAATGGGTCAGAAACACAGGGTGGCCATACCTGGGCTTGCGACTGGAGTCTGAAGTGGGTCAGGTGGGTGAGGGGCTGTCTTGTGGGACTGAGCCCTTAATCTGTGGGACCTGACGGTATCTCCAGAAAAACAGTGTCAGAATTGAGTTGAATTGTAGGACGCCCAACTGTTGTCGGAAAATTGCTTGGTGGTGTGGAAAATCCCTCAGACATCAGAATTGGTCCTAGAACTGTTAAAGGAGATTGACCAAATTAGTAATATATTAAAGATAAGAAAAGACAAGATTCTCACTGCTGAAAAAGGGAGTTATAAATACAGAAAAGAAAGAAATTGTATTGAACCCTGTGGTATTGAACTGGGATTGGACATATCAGTGAAAACCCACAGTTTTAAAGATAGATAGATAGATACAGACAGACAGATAGGACAGACAGACAGACAGAGAAATATTCCCTAGCTCCGCCCACAGAAAGAGTCTGGGAATAACAGTGATCACACCTCGTGTCCAGATCTTGGCTTCTAAATACCATTTTCTATTAAAAGGAATTAAAGCTCCTTGGAGAAATGGCTGGTTCCAGAGTTGGGGCAGGAAAAACACAAGGTGAACCTGGAACATCTTATTGTGCCAGAAAACAAGGTTGTACTCAAAGAATGATGGAGACACGACAAAAGGACACAGAAGCCAGCTGTAAGGGGCTTCCGCTGGCCAAACTGGAGCCAAATTTAAGCATAAAAATAAACAAGAGTAATGAACTACCACCTTTCGAATAAAACAGGAGCCCATACAGATAAAAATAAATAAGTAAGCTGAAAGTTTGATGAGTAACAAGATAGTCACATAGTTTTAACGTATCTCCCCAAATATTCATTTGTTACAAAGGGCAAAGAGTAACTACAGTTGAGAAGGCTGACAGACACCACTGTAGTCAGGCAGTCAAAGCAAACATCATCAATAATGGGACAAATCAAATGATACCGACCCTAATATCAGTTTCCCCACATTAAACCCAGCATATATGGGGTTAAAACCAAAACACTCATTCCCTGCTTACTCTCTGGCTTCCTGGCTCCAGAATCCACTATCCTCCATGGAGACAGACACTGTCAAGGACAAGCACCTGGACTATCTCCAACCTGCAAAGAGATACGGGCTGGTGGGAAAGCTGCTGACCAGCAAGGTCACGGGCTCCCTCCTCTCTGCAAACAGTCTCAAGGCCAAAGACAGGCTGGTGGGAAAGCTCCAACCAGCAAGGCCACATGCTCCCCCTCCCCTACCTAAAACCCCAAATAAAAACCCTTCCCTTTTAGCTTTTCAGGGAGTTTGGGATTTCAGCATTAGCTGCCCTCTCTCCTTGCTCAGCGCTGTGCAAAAATAAAATTCCTACTTTCTTCCACTACACCCGGTGTCAGAGATTGGCTTGCTGCGCAACGGGTGAGCGAACTCACTTCAGGTTCCGTAACAAAAAATCTTTACCACGTGATAGGACGTGATGAGAAGAATACAGCATCACGTCTGTGATATTCCTGCGAAAGATGCATAACCTGAATCTAATCAGGAGAAAATATCAGACAAACTAAAATTGAGGGTCATTCTACGAAATAAATAGCCTGGAATTTTCAACTGTGTTGAGGCATGAGAGTTAAGGAAAGA
The DNA here is from genome assembly GCF_021613505.1 of Equus quagga. Taxonomy (NCBI): domain Eukaryota; kingdom Metazoa; phylum Chordata; class Mammalia; order Perissodactyla; family Equidae; genus Equus; species Equus quagga. The sequence continues at coordinate 10,622,257 of NW_025796728.1, read as the reverse complement.
CTGAGTAACTGCACCAGATTCAGACTAAAGAAACGTGACAAACTAAAGGCAATGTATTATCCTGGAGTGAATTCTTTCACTGTAAAAGACGTTATAGAAACAACTGGCAAATCTTGAATGGTTCTGCGCGTTAGATGACAGTAGTGTATCAGTGTTAACTCCCTGATTTTTATGGTCGTGTTGTGGTTTTGTAGATAAGTGTCTTTGTGGGAATTACAAAGTATTCTGGGGTGAAGGGTCATCATGCTGGCAACTTACTCTCAAACAGTTCAGGAAAAAAAGTTACTTTTCTATAACTCTCTGATTGTTTCAAAGTTTGGTAAAATGGTGAAAAAAAATTAGTCCCATTTTTAGGTTTGAAACATCCTCTCTGTGTTCTAGCTTTCCTCCTTCCAGTTTTCCACAGAGCAAATTTCTTGCCTTCCTCAGATGCATGGGAAACATTAGTGCAATTGAAAATAATTGTCAACAAATAAATATTGTAAACTGCACATCTGATCTCAGAATTGCCAATGACAGCTTCTCCACATATTACTCCATCAATATGAGAGAGATTTTTATGAAAATGCTCCATATTTGTGATATTGCAAATGAAGCAGACAAAATTCAGCTTTCTATGTCTTCCTTTCAAGAAATTCTTAGAAGGGAATTGAGACCCTTCCCTATGGATAAGAGAGAAGAGAAAGTGAATGGAGGCGTGGAAGGAAATGCTGAAACCTGTGAAATGAACATTTTCATGAATTTAAGGTGATATTTACCTTAAAATATCTTGCTAGTGATGAGCCAAGTTGGAGGGAAAAGCTGATTTTTCAGGTAGTTACAATTTCCAGGGGTGAGGAAAAGTAAACAGGAGACAGAGAAGGTGAAAAGCACAGAACTTAGGTTTAAACTTTGAGAAAAATCAAGAGAACCAGGAACAGGTTAATTTACGCTGACTTCTCCGTTTCCCAGCCTCTTCTACCTTGCCCCTTCCAAATATGCCAGTATCCCTGACCTACACGAAACGCTCCATCCTTTCATTCTCTCCTGTGTTATTTTTGTTGGGTGTTGAGGCTGGCAGCAGCCACAGTTTGACTACAGGAAGTTTTTAATACCACTGAATCGTGAGAGATTTATACCTCATTTAGAAGTCAGCGGGCAGACAGAAACTATTACATTTTCTTCTTTCATAAGTCTTTCTTTGAAAATATTGTTTTCGTGATTCTTTTAACCAAAGTACCCTACAAAAAATTGTTTTCATCCCTGAGTCATACCGCTCACAACCATCTCCACCTTTCTGTTATGCTCACATACTGTGAGATTGCAAATTACACAGAATGAGTTGCTTTCAGCAACATCGAAATCAATGCAGAGGAATTAGAAAAATAAAATATCTGAGTCTTAAGAGAAATCTAAAATACAGTGTATCTAAGCTCTACGTGTTAAGAGAAGAATTTCCTTTCTCTCCTCCTTTACAAATTTCTCTTATTTAGGGGAAATGTGGGAGACTTCATTTGAGAAATTCAGTATTTCTGAAAATGAATATTTTCTTCTCTTAAAAGTGTGTGTATACTCTGGAAAATAGTTTGGCAGTTCCTTTCAAAACTAAAAATAGACTTACTATACTATCCAGCAGTGGCACTCTTGGGTATTTATCATGGAGAAATGAAGACTTATTTTCACACAGGAACTTGTACACAAATGTTCATAAAAGCTTTATTCATAATAGCCCCAAAGTGGAAATTACTCAAATACCCTGCACTTGGTGAATGGTTAAAAAAACTGTGGTATTCCATACCATGGAACACTACTCAGCAATAAAAAGGAATGAACTTTGGATGCATGCAACAATTTAGATGAACCTCCTAAAGGAAATCATGCTGAGTTAAAAAAGCCTGTCCCCAAAGATACATACTCTGTGGTTCCATTTGCCTAACATTCAAGAAATAACATAATTATAGAGATGAAGAACAGACTGGTGGTTGCCAGAGGTTAGAGGCGGTGGAAGAAGGGAGAAATATGGCTAATAAGGGATATCACAAGATAGTCTTGTGATGTTACAGTTGAGTGTCTTGATTGTGCTGGTAGTTACACAAGGCCACACACATGATAAAATTGGCTACAGCTCTACACACACACACACACACACACACACAAGTGCATCTGTAACTGGTGAAATCTGAATAAACTCTATGGATGGTACCAACGTTGATTTCTTGGTGTTGATATTGTACTATAGTTATGTAAGATGTTAACATTATGGGAGGCTGGGGGAAGGGTACTTGGGAATTCCTTGTACATTTCTTTGAAACCTCCTATAAATCTATAATTATTTCAAAATAAAAAGTTATTTCAAAGCCTATGTACAACCATTAAATCTTTACATTTAATATGCTTTTCTTGAAAGTACGAAGACTAGCAGGGAAGCAGGGGAGGGAATTGCTAGCTTTTAGGTGTGTATGGCAATTCACTTCCTATGTATTGCCATGGCAATATGGCAGCATTTGCTGTGAACAGCATATTACTTACATGTTAACCAGGAAGATGAAAATGTGTTCTGTGTTCAGGGTTAGCCTTAGAGTTTAAAGGACCTGATGTGGGGCCAGCCCGGTGGTGTAGCAGTTAAGTTCACATGTTCTGCTTCAGTGGCCTGGGGTTTGCCAGTTTGGATCCCGGGTATGGACCTAAGCACTGCTTGTCAGGCCATGCTGTGGCAGGTGTCCTACATATAAAGTAGAGGAAGATGGGCAGGGATGTTAGCTCAGGGCCAGTCTTCCTCAGCAAAAAAGAGGAGGACTGGTGGCAGATGTTAGCTCAGGGCTAATCTTCCTCAAAAAAAAAGAAAAAATTAAATAAATAAAAGACCTGATATAAGACCTCAGCCTGTGTTATACCTGCTGGCCTCCTGAGGATACAGGTATCAGCAAGAAGATATATAAGGGCAGGTCTTGGGCCTCTGACCACTTCTCCCCCAGTGTGTTTATCTGACCTGTGTGTTTATCCCAGAATGTTGCAGTTTAACAGTTACATGACTTGCCCACCATTTTCACTCTTTCTGAAGATTGTTCCTCAAACAATAACAGCTTTTTCCTATGTTCCAAATATATCCCATCTCTTGGTATTTTTAAATACCGTAAGAGTGTCTTTATATCTTCTTTTTTTTTAAGAAAAATTCACATTTCTGGTGTGTTTTCAAGAAAAAACTTGAAGTCTGCAGCTACTTAAGACAATATTCACATCTCTCAACATCACTACTCTGATTTTTCCTATTCTGTTCTTGTTTCCTTAATTTCCTCCCCACCCTTTGGCATGCTGTTCCTCTGCCTTTTTAGAGAAAGGAGTATGTTCAATTGTTCAGCCTTAGAGGGCAGGGCCAGAAGTTCTGAAATCACTAACACAAATTATTGGGACAAGATATCCTTTGATCCCTGCATGATCCCCAGTGAAGACCTAAACACCTAGTTTCACATAAATTCAAATCTCCTGACACGCTATATTCTTAGGTATATTCAGAGTATGCGTAAGTCACAGCTTCTACCTAAAGCTATTTATGAGACAAACAAAAGAGCCGGACCACACGATTAAGCAGATTCAATAGTTGTTTTATAATAAGCTTTAACCTGATTTTCAGGAAAGTTAGTTTTGTGTTATGAAGAAAATCACATTAAATGTAAAGATTTCATGTTTGTGCATAGATTTTTTTAATTGAGGCAAAATTCAGTTATAAAAATAAAGTTAACCATTTTAAAGTGAACAATTCAGTAGCATTTAGTATATTCATAACGTTGTGCAACCACCACTCTGTCTAGTTCCAAAACATTTTCACCAGCCCAAAGGAAAACCCCACAGCCATTAAGCAGCTACTCCCCATTCTTGCTTCCCCCAGCTCCTGGAAATCACCAATCTGGCATTCTATCTCTGTGGATTTACCTATTCTGGATGTTTCATATATTTGTTCATATAAATAGAAATATTCTATTGATATAAATAGAATCATATAATATATTAGGTTTCCTTCACTCAGAATATTTTCAATATTTATCCATGTTGTAGCATAAAATGTATCTACACTTCATTCCTTTTTGTGGCTGAATAACATTCCATTTATGTGTATAACACAATTTGTTTGTCCATTCCAGACATTTGGGTTGTTTCCACCTTTTGGCTAGTGTGAATAGTGCTGCTATGAACACACGTGTACAAGTATTTGTTTGAGTCCCTGTTTTCAATTCTTTCGGCTATATACCTAGGAGTGGAATTGCTGGATCACATGGTAATTCTGTGTTTAACTTTTTGAGGGACCATCAAACTGGTTTCCAAAGCAACAGAGACGTTTTACATTCCTGTGCACACTTTTTTTAAGAGAAAAGGCTAAAAGGCTATTCAACTTCAGAAACGAAACGGGCTTTCCATCTGCTTCCTTGCATCTGGCATACTCTAGAATAAATCAGTGGTTCTCAACTCTGGCTGCACACCACAAAGAGTTAAAAAAAAAAAAAAAAAGTAAAGAAAGAAAGGATAGAGCCAGGCTCTATCTCTAGAAATTCTGTTTCAATAAATCTGAGTTGAACCTGAGCCACCTCAAGTGACCCCCAACTAATTCTAATGACAGCCGGGATTGAGAACTATATGAACTCAGGGGAAGTAATGCAAAACTTTTCCCCTGGAACACAGGAATCATTAAATTGTCATGGACCCAGAACTAATTTTAATTTCTTAATTTCCATGTGTCTGCATCTAGAATCCAATCCAGCACAGAACTGGACAAAAATAACTTGCTTAATGTTGAATATCCAATTTTATTTTAAGCTTAAAATTAATCACATAAGTAGCAATTAATAATTTTAGATGACATTGATATTTTTAGCTACTGATGTTAGCTAGGAAACCAAAGAGAAATGTGTTCAATTTAGGATCCCCTGATCAGATACTGTTTTTGAACACACTATCTTTCCCTGGTTGGTAATTGTTATGCTCATTAGACTTCCTTTCCATATAATATTGGTAGGAAGTTATTTATTATTTACTCAGCGGCCATCATTTTAAAGTTTGGAAGTCTAAACAATAAATTGAAGGCAAAAACATAAGATGACCAAACAATTCTAGCATTTACTGAAAGTATAGTGTGCAATAAAAAACTCTCTATATTTATATCTGTTTATTTTTAAAATCTAAATTTCCTAGTTCCCTTCTTTGTACTTAGTATTAAATGTCATGATTTTCCACCCCCGATCCCATGCTGTTGCCCTCTCTCTTCACCCTGGGAGCTCTCCCTTCTCTCTCTCTCTCTTTGGAAAAACATTTTTCTGAAGTTAGAACAAATTATGGTATTCATTTTTTTCACTATCCTTTGAACAAACTTCATGCAGTCTTTACCAGTTTTTATAGCAGAGTCTGACAAATATTACTTTTTCATAATGCCATACTTTTCCAAATAAATTAGAGGTTTCTGAAGATTGCTATGACAGATATTTATTTATACTTATATAAGCAATCAATTTTAAGTTGTAAAGTTAAAAAAATAGCTCTGTTCCCTCTAGAATTAGCTCCCCCCACAGGTTGCGTAATGGCTTGACTAACTCTTCACGAGTCTCTCTCAAACAACCGAACACCAGATCCTTTCCCAGGTTAATCATGTTCCTGGTTCTTAAATTTTAGAATGGGAAGCTGGGTTTCCCTTTTTTCCCAAATATTATATTACAAAAGATTTTGTATTCATACAAGGACACAAGCATGTCCAAAAGATACAAATATTTCCAGAACAGCACAAAAATGTTTTTATTAATTTCCAAGCTCCATTATATATAAGAAAAGTGAAGGTGATAATTATTGCTACAATGGCAATCATGTATACGGGTATCAAATTAACAAGTTGTACACCTTAAATTTACACAATGTTTCATGTCAAATATATTTCAATTTAAAAAAAAGGTGAAGCTGAGAAAGTTAGGTACATAGTATAAGTTACTAAGTGGTTATTACTGGGTTCAAATCACCTTGTGTACATCTTCCACTGGATCTTTTTTTTTTTTTTTTACATCTTCCACTGTATCTTTTTATCTCTAAATATCCAGAAAACTAACCATTAATTAGGATCCCTGATTTATATAAAATAATAATACCAAATGCTTCTCATAGCTTAAAGATAATTGAAAAGTGAGTTTCAGGAGGCATATCCTAGGAAAAGATTTGTTACTTTGTAAATGTAACATAAAAAAGAATACAGACTGTTTTTAGTATAACACATATGACAAAAACTTAAGGGGATTTAGGAAACAATTATCTAGAGATCAGCGGCCTCAAAGTGCAATCCACAGATAGGCATAATCAGCATCACCTGGGAACATGTTAGACCTGCTCCAGATCCATCCCACAACCACTAAATCAGAGACTCTGGGGGTGGGGCAAAGCAATCCGGGGTTCACCAGGCCCTCCAGGTGATTCTAACACACACTAAAGGCATCAGACACACACTAAAGTTACAGAACTGATGAGCTAAATGACTCAGTCTGAAAAGCAGTGGAAGGGAGTTGAAGAAGAAAGAGTTGACTTACCTGGTATGGAAAAACTAAAGATCCCTTTTATTAGCGTTGCGTGCTTTTCTATTGCTCAGTACTGAGCAGCCTAATAAATGTGTTGTACTTATTTGACCTAAATAAATGTGTTAAATACACACCCACACCATAATTATAAATACATAGTAAAATAGGTATACATAGGGGCAAAAACTAGAAGGAAATACACTTTTAAAAAACTAATATATGTTGATAGTGGGATTTTCTGTTTTCTTTCTTTTCTCTTTCTTTTAAATAACTTAATTCTCCCTAAAATCAAATGAGGTTGGTATTGTTATTCCCATTTTAGATTTAGGAGCAGAAATTCCAAAGAAGTAATTTGCCAAAGGTCAAGGAACTAGTAAGTGCTGTGACCTCTGTTTAAACTGGGAGTTTATAACGAAGTTCAATTCGCAGTCCTTAAGAGAATCATCGCATTTTACAATAAAAAAAATTTAAATATATAAACACATATTATGAGGCAATGCACAAAAATAAAATTGTTTGAAAAATCCAGATATGGTGCTCAATATTCAAATTTAAAGGTTAAATGTGTAATGGCCATTATCTATGAGCTTTGTTTAGTTACTAGGTTATTGCAATGTTAGAAGAATTTTTATGTTCACAAGCATGAAAAATTTCTCGGCCTATTTCTTGAAAACACATTAAATTGACCATATTATTATGTAATTTTCATCAAACTTGAGGTGAAAGTAAGTATTAAAAATGAAAAGCTAAGATAGCACAATTTTATAATACAATGAAAAAGATAATGATGGACACAATATATCAACAAGTTCTACCATTCCTGCAAAAAATTCCTTTGGTAGACAAAGGATTATTGATTGGGAAATATTAATCATAAGGGAAATGATTTAGAGAAGAGAAAGATATAAGATTAGTTAATGAAAACAGAATGAGTAAAGACAGTGAAAATCGGGGAATTATGCAAGTTACCAAGACTTTCTAGGAAAAAAAAATACCCAAAAAAACCAGACAAGATAAGGAGGAGACCAAAGCAGAATATCTGCATTCATGCCACCCTCAAATGGTGGGCCAAGAGTATAGTAGTAGTTTGATAAAATGGAAAGATTTCTTTTGAGACTGAATTGAGTGACTGTAAGTTGCTCTGGCTATAGGACTCCCTCGTGAGCATAATAAAAATACATGTGGTATAGCAAGCTCTACCCTGAGTGAATGTCAGGAGAAGAGTTTGGACTGAGTTTAGTAAAAAAGACCTCCATTTTATACCACATATAAAAATAAATTCTAGTGATGTCAGCAATATGTCTCTCCCCCATTGAACTACAACTAAATGGACATTCATTGATCAACAGAGGATACTCACAGAGAACTTCAGGATACCTGAGACCCATGCTGCTATACATCAGAAGGTGGATGGACTATCCCCAGGGAGGAAGTGGAGATAGGTGAGAACTCTCTAGCCCTGAGATAGCCTAGTACCTGTGAGCAACTGCTATCCCAGCTAAAGTGCTCGTAGCACCACTGCGGCCCAGAGGGTAGGTGTGCACCTCAGCACAACTGTGGAAACAGGTGACTGCAGCCCTCAGCCCCTGCGTGATCACTCTCTCAACTAATGGGGGAGTCCACAATCCCACCCACAGTCCCAGGGAGTGACACAGGCTCAGACCTTGTGGGGAGGTCCCACCCACCAAGCACAACAGCTAGTACAACCTAGGACCAGACAGCAGCAGAGCTGCGAGTCCAGGCAAACAAGCTCCTGGCTGCCTTGAAAGCCCATAACACTGCTGCAGTCCCTAAGGGGGGAAGTGTGTCTAGATGGGCCTGTGGGAGCATGTGGCAGCAACCCGGAGCCCCCATGTGATTGTTCCCACAGTTAGTGAGAGACCCCACAGAGCTGCTCCAATACCAAAGAGTGGCCCAGGCTTGGACAGGAAGAGCTGACAGGAATCCTGGTGGGAGCAGATTACAAAGCTCCTACCCCTTCCCCCCAGTGGCAGCAAGTGGATGCTGTGACTAAATTCTATCTCTATGCAGGGACACAAACCCATGCTATAAAGCAGTATGAAAAAATATTTTAAATTTCCAGAATGGAAGGGAAATGACAATTATGCAGAAATCAATCCTGAAGACACAGAAATCTATAACTTAAATGACAAAGAATTAAAAATATCTATCATTAAAAAACTCAATGAGTTAAAAGAGAATACAGATAGACAACTGAATGAGTTCAGGAGCTACATCACAAAAGAGCTTGAAACTATAAAGAAGAACCAATCAGAAATGTTGGAGATGAAAAACAATGGAGGAGATGTAGAAAAATCTGGACTCCCTGAACAGTAGGGCTGACATTATGGAGGGCAGAATTAGCAGTCTGGAGGGCAGGAATATAGAAATGCTTCAGATAGAGGAAGAGAGAGAAGTGAGACTAAAAAGAAATGAGGACGCTCTCTGAGAAATATCCGACTCAATTAGGAAATGCAACATAAGGATTATAGGTATCCCAGAGGGAGAAGAGAAGGAGAATGGAGCAGAAAGCTTGTTCAAAGAAATAATAGCTGAGAACTTCCCAAACCTCGGGAGGGAGCTGGAAATCCATGCGACAGAAGCCAATAGATCTCCAAACTTTATCAGTGTAAAAAGACCAACTCCAAGGCACATAGTAGTAAAGCTGGCAAAAGCCAATGACAAAGAAAAAATATTAAGGGCAGCAAGGCAGAAGAAAATAACCTGCAAAGGAACTCCTATCAGGCTGTCAGCAGATTTCTCAGCAGAAACCTTACAGGCTAGGAGAGAGTCGAATGATATATTCAAAATTCTGAGACAAAAACTTTCAGCCAAGAATACTCTATCCAGTGAAAATATCCTTCAAATATGATGGAGAAATAAAAGCTTTGCCACATAAACAAAAGTTAAGGGAGTTCATTGTCTAAAGACACCCCCACCCCAGACATACACACAAGCAGACACACAAGAAATCCTCAGGAAGCCCCTCATACCTGAAAAAAAAAGGAAAGGGGTTACAAAACCCTGAGCAAGGAGCTGAGTAGACAGACAAAATCAGAAGATTGCAGCTCTCTATCAGAACAGGTTAGCAAATGCTTAATTATAACATTGAAGATAAAGGGAAGGAAAACACTAAGAATAAGTATAATCTTGTCATTTTAACCACAAACTCACAACACAAGATGAAATAAGATGTGACAATAACAACTTAGAAGGGGAAGAGGAGAGGGATGGAACTGGCCTAGTCTAAGGAACTAAGAGGCTATCAGAAAATGGACTATCTCATCTATGAGATTTTATATACAAACCTCATGGCAACCACTAAACAAATAATTAGAACAGAGACATAAATTACAAGTAAGTAGAAAACTAAGAAAATCAGCATAGAAAACTACCTAACTGAATTGGTAGTCTGAAATACGTGGGATAAGAAACAAAGGAAATGCAGGAGAACCAGAAAACATTAAGGCCCCATATTTCAATAATCACTCTGAATGTAAATGGATTAAATTCTCTAATCAAAAGACACAGAGTGGCAGGATGAATTAAAAAACAAGACACAACAATGTGCTGCCTCCAGGAAACACATCTTAGCCCCAAAGACAAACACAGACTCAGAGTGTAGGGATGGAAGATGATACTCCAAGCTAATGGTGAACAAAAGAAAGTAGGTGTTGCATTACTTATATCAAAGTAGACTTCAAGATAAAACAGGTAAAGAGAGACAAAGAGGGGCAGTATATAATGATAAAAGGGACCCTCCATCAAGAAGATATAACACTTATATATGCACCCAACACAGGAGCACCAAAGTACATAAAGCAACTATTAACAAACCTAAAAGGATATATTAACAACAATACAATAATAGTAAGGGACCTCAACACCCCACTTACACCAATGGATAGATCATCCAGAAAGAAATTCAACAAGGAAATTGTAGAATTAAATGAAAAACTAGACCAGATAGACTTAATAGATACATATAAAACACTCCATCCAAAAACAGTAGGTTACACATTCTTCTTAAGTGTACATGGAACATTTTCAAGGATAGACCATACGTGGGGAAACAAAGCAAGCCTCAAAAAATTTAAGGGGACTGAAATAATATCAAGCATCTTTTCCAGCCATAATGCTATGAAACTAGAAATCAATTACAAGGAAATATCTGGGAAAGGGGCAAAGATGTGGAAATTAAACAACAAACTACTAAATGACCAATGGATCATTGAAGAAATCAAAGGAGAAATCAAATATTATCTTGAGACAAATGAAAATGAAAACACATCATACCAACTCATTTGGGATGCAGCAAAAGCAGTCCTAAGAGGGAAATTCATTGCAATACAGCGTCACCTCAACAAAGAAGAAAAATCTCAAATATGCAATCTCAAACTACACCTAACAGAATTAGAAAAAGAAGAACAAACAAAGCCCAAAGTCTGTAGAAGGAGGGAAATAATGAAAAGTAGAGCAGAAATAAATAAAATTGAAACAAAAAAGACAGTGGAAAGGATCGATGAAACAAAGAGCTGGTTCATTGAGAAGATAAACAAAATTGACAAACCCTTACCCAGGCTCACTAAGAAAAAGAGAGAGAAGACTCAAATAAATAAAATTAGAAATGAAAGGGGAGAAATTATAAGATACCACAGAAATACAAAAGATTATAAGAGAATACTATGAAAAACTATGTGCCAACACATTGGACAACCTAGAAGAAATGGATAAATGTGCCAACACACTGGACAACCTAGAAGAAATGGATAAATCCTTAGACTCATACAACCTCCCAAAACTGAATCAAGAAGAAATAGAGAACCTGAATAGACCAATCACAGGGAATCAAAACCTCCCCCAAAAATAAAAGTCAAGAACCAGATGGCTTCTCTGGAGAATTCTACCAAAAATTCAAAGAAGATTTAATACCTATCCTTCTCAAACTATTCCAGAAAACTGAGGAAGGTGGAACACTTACTAATACATTCCAGGAAGCCAACATCACCGTGATACCAAAGCCAGGCAAGGACAACACAAAGAAGGAAAATTACAGGTCAATATCACTGATGAACATAGACGCAAAAATCCTCTACAAAATATTGGCAAACGGAATACAGCAATACATTAAAAAGATCATACATCATGATCAAGTGGGATTTATACAAGGGACACAGAGATGGTTCAACACCTGCAAATTAAGCAATGTGATTGATACACCACATTAACAAAACCAGGAACAAAAACCATATGATCATATCAATAGATGCAGAGAAAGCACTCGACAAGATCCAACATCTATTTATGATAAAAATGCTCAATAAAATGGGTATAGAAGGAAAATACTTCAATATAATAAAGACCATATAGGACAAACCCACTGCCAACATCATACTCAATGGGAAAAAACTGAAAGCCATCCCTCTGAGAACAGGAACTAGACAAGGTGCCCACTCTCCCCACTCTTATTCAACATAGTACTGCAGTTTTGGCCAAGCAATTAGGCAAGAAAAAGAAATAAAAGGAATCCAAATAGGCAATGAAGAAGTGTAACTCTCGCTGTTTGCAGATGACATGATTTTACAAATAGAAAGCACTAAAGAATCCATTGGAAAGCTATTAGAAATAATCAACAATTACAGCAAAGTTCAGCGTACAAAATCAACTTACAAAAATCAGTAGCATTTCTATGCTCTAATAATGAACTAACAGAAAGAGAACTCAAGAACACAATCTCATTCACAATTGCAACAAAAAGAATAAAATATCTTGGAATAAATTTAACCAAGGAAATGAAATAACTATACAATGAAAAGTACAAGACTTTACCAAAAGAAATTGATGACGACATGAAGAAATAGAAAGACATTCCATGCACATGGATTTGAAGAATAAACATGGTTAAAATGTCCATACTACCTAAAGAAATCTACAGATTCAATGCAATCCCAATCAGAAACCCAATGACATACTTCACAGAAACAGAACAAAGAATCCTAAAATTCATATGGGGCAACAAAAGACCCTGAATTGCTAAAGCAATCCTGAGAAAAAAGAACAAAGCTGGAGGCATCACAATCCCTGAATTAAAAATATACTGCAAAGTTAGAGGGCTCAAAACAGCATGGTATTGGTACAAAAACAGGCACACAGATCAATGGAACAGAATTGAAAGCCTACAAATAAAACCACACATCTATGGACGGCCAATCTTTAACAAAGGAGCTGAGATCATACAATGGAGAAAGGAAAGTCTCTTCAACAAATGGTGTTTGGAAAACTGGACAGTCACATGGAAAAGAATGAAAGTAGATCATTCTTTTATGCCATTCACAAAAATAAAATCAAAATGGATCAAAGACTTGAAGGTAGGATCTGAAACCATAAAACTTCTAGAAGAAAATACAGGCAGTACACTCTTTGACACCAGTCTGAAAAGGATCTTCTTGGACAAGAGAAACAAAAGAAAAATAAACAAGTGAGACTTCCTCAGACTAAAGAGCTTCTACAAGGCAAGGGAAACCAGAATTGAAAAGAAAATAAAACTCACCAACTGGGAAAAAAATTGCAAATTATATATTAGACAAAGAGTTAATCTCCATAATATATAAAGGACACACACAACTCAACAACAAAAAATCAAACAACTGGGCAGAGGATATGAGCAGACATTTCTCCAAAGAATATATACAGATGGCAAATAGGCACATGAAAAGATGCCCAACATCACTAATCATCAGGGAAATACAAATGAAAACTACACTAACCCACAACTTGAAGGACCTGCAACTAAGATATACAACTGTGTACGGGGGAGGTTTGGGGAGATAAAGCAGAAAAAAAAATAAAAAGATAAAAAAACTACACTAAGATATCACCTTACACCCGTGAGAATGGCTATAATAACCAAGACAAAAAATAACAAATGTTGGAGAGGTTGTGGAGAAAAGTGAACCCTCATACACTGCTGGTGGAAATGCAAACTGGTTCAGCCACTATGAAAAATAGTATGGAGATTTCTCAAAAAACTAAAAATAGAAATACCATATGACCCAGCTATCCCACTACTGGGTATCTATCCTAAGAACATGAAATCAGCAATTCAAAGAGACTTATGCACCCCTATGTTCATTGCAGCTTTATTCACAATAGCCAAGACGTGGAAGCAGCCCAAGTGCCCATCAACTGATGACTGGATGAAGAAGATATGTTATATATATACAATGGAATACTACTCAGCCATAAAAAATGACAAAATCATCCCATTCGCAACAAGATGGATGGCCTTTGAGGGTATTATGTTAAGTGAAATAAGCCAGATAGAGAAAAACAAACACTGCGTGATTTCACTCATATGTGGAAGATAAACTAAGACATGGACAAGGAGAAGTATTTAGTGGTTACCAGGGGAAGGGGTGTAGGGGGTGGGGACAGAGGATGAAGGGGCGCACCTATAAGGGGACTGACAAATAATAATGTATAACTGAAAGTTCACAATGTTGTAAGCTATTACAACCTCAATAAATAAATAAATAGATAAATAAATAAATAAAATAAGTGGGACTGAAAAAAAAAACTCAGAGAGTAGGGGCCCAAGAATTTGGCATTTCTAATAAGTGCCCGGGTGATCTAGTCCTGCTGGTCTGGGCACCACTCTGTGAGAACCATTGCCCTAGAAAATAATCTTTTAACCTCTCTCACTTGTTATTACCCTCCCTATCCACCCACATTTGCAGTGTGGCACAGGGAAAGATTGTGCACCTGTATTTCTTAATTTGATCTTCATTCTACCATAAAATTTCCGAGCAACCCATAGAAACTATGCATGAACTATAGAGAAGCAGAAGGAAAATGGGGTGATGATGGTGTGTTCCTCATACCCCACGGTCCATGCCTAGCTGCTGAATCTGCCGCCCCTTCTCCATGTGCTCAGGGAAGGAGTGGTGTGGGTTTCTTTCTGCCCAATTCTTCTCAGTAGACCGCAACCAACCAAAAAAACCAGAGATGGGGGGAAAAAGACAATGTTGTGATAGCAAACACTACTGATATTCCAGAATTTATTACAGCAGAATTTTCTGTGTAACTGTAAACAGATACAATTCATCTTAAGTCTTTTATCATCATGTGTCAATGAGAATGTGTTTACATTGTATATGTATATTTGTATTTTACACAGACAGCAGTCCAGGCCACCTGACGTGTTCAATAACTAAAGGCAAGCATAAGAATGTGAGGGATTGCATTACACAGGTGACTTTAGGAACAAAAATTAAAAACTAAGTGTAATTGTAATGTGCAAATTTTCTCCACTGCCCCACATAAGAGCCATCTCCATCATACATATAAACATAATCTAAAAACCCATGTCACACAATATGCAGTCCCGAAGGCTCAGAACATTAAGAGTGCTACAATGTGGCAAATAACTTTAAAAAATTCTATATGCTAAAGTCTTAAATGTAAAAAATTAAAATTAAAAAATCATTCAAGAAAGTCTATAAGCAGAGGAGAACTTCAAAACCAAGACTAGGACCAAGTAGCTATTTTTAAAAAAGATATTTTTAACCATACAAGAATATGCAAAAGAGCTCCTACAAACTGACAAAAAAAAAAAGAGACAAACACCCTATAAAATTAGTTAGCGAATATTAAGTAAGAGTACGTTCAAATAGCCAACAAATATATGAAAAATGTTCAAATTTATTAGCACTTAGAGAAATGTAAGTTAAAGTGACGATGAATATCACGTGAAGTGATATCTCATTGTAGTTTTGATTTGCATTTTCCCTGATGACTAATGATGTTGAGCAACTTTGTATGAGTTTCTTAGCCCTTCATATATCTTTGGAGAAATGTCTATTCAAATCACTTGCCAATTTTAATGGGGTTATTTGTCTTTTGTTATTGAGTTGTAAGATTTCTTTATATACTTGGGATATGAGTCTCTTTTCAGATATATGACTTGCAAATACTTTCCTTCAGGTCATAGGCTGTCTTTTCACTTTCATGATGGCGTCCTTTGAGGGACAAAAGTTTTTAATTTTATGAAATCAAATTTATCTATTTTTTCTTTTGCCATTTGTGGTGTTGGTGTTGTGAGATAATGCAAAACATGTATTGGCTCTTCCCCCCAATCCTGGTACAGAGCTCCTGAAACCCTTGTCATTTCCTAAGTGATAAGAGCACTAGGAGCATTTTGTTGTTCTTGTTGTAATATTTTGGTCTTTGACCCCAGTTCCTGACACACTGCTTTTGAAATCCTTGTTATATCCTGGGTGATAGGCGTGTTTTTCGCTGTAATGAGGCAACTCTGGGTGGACTCCTGGGCTCCTGGATGAAGACCGGTCACCTGAAAGACCCAGGCATGATTACAAGCTTGGAATTTTCAGCCCCACCCCACATTCTCTTGAGAAGGGAGAAGGGCTGAAAATGGAGTTAATGATCATGCCTATGTGATGAAGCCTCCATAAAAATCCCAAAAGTATGGGGTTTGGAAAGCTTCCAGGTTGGTGAACACATTCACACATCCAAAGGGTGACGTACCCCAACTCCATGGGGACAGAAGCTCCTGCTCTCGGAACCCTCCCAGTCCTCATCCTATGTATCTCCTCATTTGGCTGTTCATCTGTATCCTTTGTCATATCCTTTAATAAACATCAAGCAAATGTTTCCCTGAGTTCTGTCAGCCAAATTAATCGAACCTGAGGAGGAAGTCATGGGAACCTCTGATTTGTAGCCAAATCGGACAGAAGTTGTGATTAACCTGTGGACATACTATTGTAATTGGCATCTGAAATCGGGTAGGAGCAGTCTTCTGGGACCTAGCCCTTGTGGAATCTGACACTATTTCCAGGTAGATAGTGTTAGAATTGAGTTAAACTGTAGGACACCCAGCTGGTGTGGCAGAGAATTGCCTGGTGTGGGGAAAAACCCACACACATTTGGTGTGTAGTAGCAGTGGAGTGAAGTGTTCTGTATGAGTAGTAAAGGAGACGCAGGAAAGAAAGACATAGTAGGGAAGAACCAGGTTTTTCCCTACATGGGAAGTGGAAGACTGAGGTTTTTCCAACTCAGGTGTCATATCCAAGAAACAATTGCTTAAACCAAAGTTACAAATTCCTACATTATCTTTATCTTCTAAGAATTTTATAGTTTTAACTCTTACATTTAGGTCTTTAATTCATTTGAGTTAATTTTTGTATAGTCTGTGAGGTAGCGGTCCAGTTTCATTTTTTGCATGGATAGCCAGTTATCCCAACACCATTTTTTTTTTTTTTTGCTTTTTCTCCCCAAATCCCCCCAGCACATAGTTGTATATTTCAGTGTGGCTCCTTCTAGTTGTGGTATGTGGGATGCCACCTCAACATGGCCTTCTGAGCGGTGCCTCGTCCACACCCAGGATCCAAACTGGCGAAACCCTGGGCGTCTGAAGTGTAGCACTAGAACTTAGCCACTAGGCCACAGGGCCGGCCCCCAACCCCATTTGTTAAAAACACGATTCTTTTCCCCATTGGGTTGCCGTGACAACCTTGTCAAAAATCAATTGGCCACAGATGCATAGTTTTATTTCCAGACTCTCAATTCTATTCCATTGATCTATATATGTATCCTTATGCCAATACCACATTGTTCTGGTTGCTGTATCTTTGCACAAGCTTTGAAATAAAAAATGTGAATCCTCCAACTTTGTTCTTATTTTTCAAGATTGTTTTGTATATTCTGGCTCCCTTGAAATTCCCTTTGAATTTTAGGATCAGCTTCTCAATTTCTCCAAAAAAAGATAGCTGGGATTTTAAATAGATATTGTATTGAATCTGTACATTAATTTGGGGAGTATTGCTATCTTAACAATATTAAACCTCTGATCTCTGAATGTGGTATGTCTTTACATTTATTTTCTTAATTTTTTTAAATAAGTTTTATGATTTTTCAGTGTACAAATCTTTTATTTATTTTTAAAAATTTATTACTCTGTATTTTTATTTTGGATGCTATTACACATGGAATTTCTTTGAAATTTCACTTTGGGATTGTTCATTTCTAGTGTAGAGAACTGCAATTGATTTTTGTATGTTGATTTTGTATCCTGCAACCTCGCTCAAAGTATAATAGTTTCTAGTGGATTCCTTGGAATTTTCTGCATAAAGATGATGATATGTGCAAATAGAGTTTTACTTCTTCCTCTCCATCTGGATGGCCTTCATTTCTTTTTCTTCCCTAATTCCCCTGGGTACAACCCATAGTACAATGTTAAGTATAAATGGCAAGAGTGACATCTTTTTTTTTCCTCCAAGCTTAGGGGAAAGGCATTCAGTTTTTCATCATTAAGTATGATATTAGCTATACGGGTTTTTTTTTCCTAGATAACCTTTCTCAGTTTGAGGGAGTTACTTTCCAATTCCTAGTTTATTGAGTGTTTTTTATCATGAATAGGTGTTGAATTTTTAAGGGTAAGTGATTTAGTCAAGTTCTTTTTCTGTGCCTATTAATGTGATCATGCATTTTTGGACCTTTATTCTATTAATATTGTGCATTACATTAATTGACTTTCAGACACTGACCTATCCTTTCATTCCTGGAATAAATTTCGTTTGTCATAATGTGTACTCATTTGTCATAATGTGTGCACTGGATTTGGTTTGCTGGTCACTTTCATTTTTGAAAGATCTTTTTTCTGAGTACGGAATTCTAGATAGACAGTGTTTTTTCTTTCACTACTTTCAATATATTGTTCCACAGTCTTCTGGCTTACACTATTTCCAACAAGAAGTCTGCTCATTTTCTTTCTTTGCTCCTCTATGCATATGTCTTTTTAATCTGGCTGCTTTTAAGATTTTCTCTCTTCACAGGTTTTAAATAATTTTTCAGTTTTTTTCATGTTTCTTGTGCTTAGTGTTCACTGAGTTTTTGAATCTGTAGGGTTATAGTTTTCATGACATCTGGAAATTTTTTCAACCTTTGATTTTTCAAATATTTTTTCTATTCCTCCACCCCCAACTCCTTCTGGGACTCCAATTACACATATATTAGGCTATCTGAAGTTGTCCCACAATGCCATGATGCTCTATACATTATTCAGTGGTTGACTGTTTTATTTGGGGGGGGGGGTGGCGCATGAGGGGCTGTTTATGTTGCTATGTCTTGAAGTTTACTAATCTTTGCTCCTGCTGAGATGGTTTATTGGATCCATAAGTCCATGCCTAATCTCTTTAGCAAATAACTGTCCATCCACACCATTGGCTCTGTTTTCAGAGCATGCCATTTGGACAGCCTAAAAATTTTCCAAATAACCAGCTACTGGTTCTTTCATGCTTAGCAGTTCACTCCTCAGCTTATCTCCATCCCCTCACACTTTACGATAAGCAGCAAGGAGAAACCAGGCTGTGCCTTCAATGCTTTGGTTGAAATCTCCTTAGCTAAACATCAAGTTCATCACTTACAAGTTCTGGTTTCCAGCCAACACAATACAATTCAGGCAAGTTCTCTGCCACTGTATAATAAGGATTGATTTTCTTACAATGTCCAATCACATGTTCCTTATTTCCATCTGAGGTCTCACCAGAAGCATGTTTAACACTAATATTTTGGGCTGGGCCAGTGGTGTAGCCATTAAGTTCGCATGTTCCGCTTTGGTGGCCCAGAGTTCGCCAGTTTGGATCCTGGGTGTGGACATGGCACTGCTTGGCAAGCCATGCTGTGGTAGGCATCCCACATATAAAGTAGAGTAAGATGGGCACAGATGTTAGCTCAGGGCCACTCTTCCTTAGCAAAAAGAGGAGGATTGGCAGCAGATGTTAGCACAGGGCTAATCTTCCTCAAAAAAAAAAAACCCACTAATATTTCTAGCAACATTCTGTTATGACAATGTATGTACTCTCTAAGACAACAGAAAATTTATATACAGCTCTCCTTTCTGAGCTCTCACCAGAAACACCTTTAACGTCTACATTCCAATCAATAATGTCTTCCAGGCAATTGAGACTTTTACTATCTAGAAACTCAGAATTTCTTCCAGCCTCTATCCATCACCCAATTCCAAAGCCATGTCCACATCTTCAGGTATTTTTTACAGTAGCACCCTTTTTCCTGGTACTGAAATCTGCATTAGTTTCCTAGGGCTGCTGTAACAAAGTACCTAAAACAAGGTGGCTTGAAACAACAGAAATTTATTGTCTTGAAGTTCTGGAGGCTAGAAGTGCGACTTCTAGGCATTCAATTGGACCATGCTCCTTCTGAAACTTCTGGGGGGAAATTCTTTCTTGCCTCTTCCTAGCTCTGGTGTGGCTGTCAATCCTTGGCATTCCTTGGATGCAGCTATGTCACTCCAATCTCTGCCTCTATTGCCACATGGCATTCTCCCTGTGTGTCTGTGTCCAAATTTCCCTCTTCTTATAAAAACAAACTCATATTGAATTAGGGCCCATGCAAATGACCTCATCTTAATTTACTGTATCTTCAAATACTCTATTTCCAAACAAGGCCATATTCAGAAGCACTGTGGGTTAGGACATCAACATACCTTTTTTGGGAGGGGTCACAATTCAACCTATAATATCAGTGTAACCAAAATCTATTTTTTTTAAGATCGACAAAATTGACAAATATTTAGCCAGACTCACCAGGAAAATGAGAAAAGACTCAAATTAGTAATATCAGGACTAAAAAAGGAGACATCACTATTGACCTTACAGAAATAAAAAAGAGTATAAAGGAATAGTATGAACAACATATGCCAACAAATTGGATAACCTAGATGAAAAGGACAAATTCCTGAAAAGACACAAACTGTGAAAACTGATCCAAAAAGAAATGGAAAAGTTGAATAAACCCGTAACAAGAGATGGAATTTGTAACTAAAACAACTTCCCACCAAAAAAAGCTCAATAAATCTGATTGACTAATATCTCTCAATAAATTGACTTCTTTCAACTTCTCATATCTATCCTTACTCTATCACTTTACGTTAACTTCCTCTTCTGAGGCAAACCCAATAGTCTTAAAATAATAGCTACTTTGAACCTCTTGAAATGCTTCTTTCTGGTTTGCAGGACTCTAAACTCTCCTGATTTTCATATTTATAGCCTAATTTCATTTCTCTATAGGTAAACTTGCCCTGAAGGGTAGCAGAATATGCCACCCCAAAATATGGCACTTGGCATAAGGATTACTTCGAGATAAAGGCACTTAAAAAAAAGACAGCAGGTGTAAAAGGGCGTTCTAATCTCCCCTTTTCTTCCTGAAAAAGGAGATTAAAAAATCCCAGGTGAAAAATGTCCTCCCTGTGCCAGATGGAAAGTAACATTATCATCAAGGATAAGAGGTTGAAACTGAGAGAATTCTGCACAAACAGATCTTGTTAAAATGATTATCATCCTTTAGCCTCCCTTACTTCTTACTTCTTGACAACTGCCTCTCTTTGCTCAACCTAATATAAAAGCATGGAGATTTCACTATTTCTTTGGGCCATTTTCTTATGAGGGCTCCCACTGTCACATAATACATATATTTGTATGCTTTTCTCCTGTTAATCTGTTTTATGTTAGCTTAATTCTCAGGCCCAGCGGAAAAACCCCAAGAGGGCGGAGGTAAAATTTTGCCTCCCCTACATCCCCTAAAACTAAAAAGCACCATTCACTCTGTTTCAAATATTACTGGACAATTCCTAAATTTCTGCTTCTCTAACCTTTTCCTCTTTTACCCAATCACCTATTAAAGACATCTCTTTAATTTTACACTTTGATTAGACAAAATACTTTTTTTAATTCACACTTTAATTTCAGTGTGCAGGTCTTGCACCTGAACTTAAACATCTAAAGGTACAAAATATATTCTCAGCAGAAACCAGTTTTTAACTCTAGTATCCCTTGAATGGTTGCAGAGTAATCTTTCAGTAAAAATTTAAGAAATTCCTAATGAAAAACCCCAGTGCAAGGGAACAGTACCCTACTTAAGAATCCAGAAACATTCACCATTAGCTGTTTTAAATCATCATTTAATTTTCTCTAAGCCAATCAGATTCCTACCCAATGTTGAAAAGAGAAAGGCGTTTCAAAACTTTCAGACACTTGGGCAAAAGATGCACTTTCATAGTCTAAATAATGAAGCACAAATACATGGCAGGGGACGATACCTGGGCAAAAGCTGCCAGGTCCAAAGTCTAAAGAGAAGAAATTAGAGCTCCTTTTCCTGTCCACTTTAGCTGGTCCATTTAGCTGGCATGTTAAGGCCTTGAAAAAAACTGCCTCGCATATATCATCCCTTCCAGCCCAGAACCTGAAGATAAAAAAGAGAGATGACATACAGGCTCACGCAAAAGTCTTGCGTGGACTTTATAAGAGTATTCGTCCCATGAGCCAATTCCCGCCTCCTTCTACAGAACACGCAGCGCCTTTTTTTCTTGAACTACTTGGCAACCCCTCTGGACAGCTTTGGCTTTTTAGTAACCCAGAGGGGAGAGAGCGAGGGAGGGGCTTTACGCAGGCGCCTTTCTGAGCTCACAGAGCCCGCCTCCCGCGGGCGAGTCTCCAGGTCTCATCCAATCAGAGCCCAACCAGGAAGCCGGGGCGCAGCAAGGCCTCGCGAAGCTCAGCATCCCCCGGCCTAGCTCCGCTGGCATCACGTGACAACAGTCCACGCCTCCCGCCCTCCCCCGCGGCGTACCCCGCGGGCTCCTCCCTCAGCTGACGCTCGCTGATTGGTCGCTGCTCGCGCGGTCTCCTGGGTGACGGGAACGCGGTAGCCTTCTAGGAGGAGACCCGGTGCGCCTGCGCACTTACTAGGTCGTGCGGCCGCTGGACCCTTGAGATGAAGGTAAATAACTTACAAACCCTGGGGGGGCGGGAAGATGCGACCACCGGCCCCTCCGTTAGCCCGCCGAGCGTGGCGTTGAGGATAGGGCCTTGTGAACCCCCTCACTCCTCCAGAGTGCGTGAGGAGTGGGGAAGAGAGCAGGGTGACCAGGGAGGGAAAGAGCTGGGGCGAAGTTGAAGGAAGGAGGGAAAAGGAAAGAAGATGGGAGAAGAGGAGAAGGCGGAGAGGGAGGCCTCTCATTTCTGGGACGGCGATCGAAGTTGAAGCGGTGCTGCAAGAGGGAACCCCGCCACGGCAGGAAATGAGCAGACTGGATGTAGAGACCCCGAACTTCGCCCGGCGGAAAGAACGGGTCGTGTGAATGCCCCCGGAGTGTCACAGTGACGTTGACTTGATCGGGTGTCAGGAGCTGCCACATTAATGCAGCTAGACCCCTGGCAAGTCGCGCAACTGTCCAGCGCCCTAAAAAGAGTGAAAAGCCTCCGAAAGAATAATCTCACATTGTATTGCCTGTGACTGGTGCAATTTACAGATCACCTGGTGGCGAAAGTACATTATTTTCGAAGAAGTCTGCACCCGCACGCGCTGTTCTTAAACGCTCAAGAGCATCATCAGAGTCCGCACGCACGGTTTCTAGGCTTGGGCTTCTCGTGAACCCCCGCACTCTCCCATCGCAGGCTTCAGCTCTTTCACCCTTCCGCTTTTCCACAGCAATACTCCTCTGTCCTGATCTGGCAAAAAAAAAAAAAAAAAAAAAAAAAAAAAATGGAAAGCTCAATTTAAAAATTATTTTATATGTCCTAATGCGTCCTCATGGCTGTTAGTGTGGAAATTGAATTGACTGACCAGTAATCATAACTCACATGGCTAAAGCTCTTCACAATTTATGAAGTATCAGAAGTGAGGAGATATCATTATTCCTGGTTTATCGTTGAGAAGTCTCTGCTTGAGGCAATTTAAGCGACTTGTTTTAAGCCTGCAGCTAATAAGTAAAAAGTAAAATTTAAACCTTGGTTTTCTAGTTGTGAAGCTAGCACCTTTTCCACCGCACTGTATGGTGGAGCATCTATCTATATAGCTCCTTTGAAGGAAAATAATATGTAAGATCACAGCCAGAGGAGGTCTACATGAAGCTAATGAAATTCAAGTTCAAGGATCCTTCACTTGCCTGAAGGGGTTCCAGGGCAATATGGTCACAAAATTGCAAAATTAAGATGCTTTTATATTCTTTTTTTTCTTTAACGGTGTCTTCATGCTCCACAAGACTTGGATGCACCTGTGATTATAGCACACCTCTGTTTTCAATAGAGGTGGATTTCATTTTCTCTCTTTTTTTTAATTGTCTTCTTAAGGTATGCTTTTTGGTGAGGAGAGATTGGTCCTGAGCTAACATCTGTTTCTTCCTTTTTTTCCCTCCCCAAGGCTCCAGTATGTAGTTGTATATCCTAGTTGTAAGTCCTTCTAGTTCTTCTATGTGGGATGCCACCACAGCATGGCTTGATGAGTGGTGTGTGGGTCCATGCCCAGGATCCAAACCAGCAAACCGTGGGCCACTAAAGCAGAGCACATGAACTTAACCACTCAGGCCACTGGGCTAGCCCCTCATTTTCCCTTTAACATATGAAATACCTGTTGATTGGTGTTCAATTTTGAGCATGGGAAGAGTTTCCTCTTGCCATTGAGACCATCAAGCCACCTGTAGTAATATCTAAACTTTATATGCCTAGATGTAGGCAGCACTGTTTAATCTGTAATTTAACCTAATATTAAAATCTGAATTTCTTCATTCAAGCTGTGTGTTCCTAGATGGTCTAAATCAGTGCTGTTTGATATAAGTATAATGTGAGTCTGTGTAATTTAAAATATTTAATAGCCACTTAGAAAATTTTTTAAATAAACAGGTAAAATTAATTTTAATAATGTATTTGATTTTATTCAGTAAATTCAAAATATTATTTCAACATGTAGCCAATATAAAAAAATTACCAATGAGATAGTTTGCCTTCTCTTTCATAGTTTTCGAAATTTGGTATGTATTTTGTATTTACAGCACATCTAAATTTGAACTGCCTGCATTTCAAGTACTGAAAATTTGAAGTCCACATGTGGTTTGTGGCTTCTGTATTGGATACCACAGTGCTAGATTGTCTAAGTGAAAAGAATGATTTTTCCATTGATACGTTGTCCACCCAATAGCCAAATTAAACAATGATGAAGTAAATATAACTAATGGGTAAAGGAAGAAAATAATTTTGAAGGAAGTGTATGCATTTTGTATTTCTATCAAGGTTCAGATTTTTTTAAATGGCGATTTTGTTATGTGTAATCCCCCAAAAATCCGTGCCACTGATAATTATCTAAATTCAAGTTTAAATGATTTTAATCTTTAACATCTATAAAACACTAAAATTATACATTTTTATAGAATTAATATTCAAAACCAATCAAAAGCAAAAAAGTTTTATAATAAACGTTCTCCTGTATGTGGAGGACCAACTTTTCCAATCAGATTGTGGTTTTTTTGTTTGTTTTATTGGGTGGTTGATTAGTTGGTTTGTTTTATTGTTGACTTCTTTGGAATAAGCTCTAACATAAGCCTTTGCCATTCTGAATCCTGCTGTTTTCAGGATCATGTTCTGACATCTTTTCTGACCAACTCTTAATTGTATGTTTTGAAAATTGTGTTTATTTTTTAGCGTGTTTTTTCACTGCTAGACAAGACTTGGCTTGGCACACCAATACAGTTTATCTGGCAGAAAACATCAGGAAACTATCTTGCAGTAACAGGGTAAGAAAACAGTGAATGCTTTAAATAAATTATCCTGGCTCCAAATGGTTGTATGCCCACATAACCACAGCATCTATTCAGTAGAAGTTCTTGTGTGATATTTGTATGGTGGGAAAAACAATATTTTCATCTCCATTAACATCACAGTTCATAGAACTTTTTCCCTGGTAATAACTTTTTAGATGCAAATCGTGAAACTGTCATGAGAGGACACTGAAGTCACTTGGGTGGCAGCTTAAATTTTCTATATACATACATAAATAAGAAGAAACATTTAAATCATATCTTTGTGCTCTGATTGCTTGTAGAGCTGATCATATCGTGAAAATCTTTGATCGCCATGGTCAAAAAAGAAGTGAAATTAACTTACCTGGGTAAGTACAGAGGTCAATCAAAAACTTTTTCTTTTTCTTTTTTTTTTTTCTGCTTTTTCTCCCCAAATTCCCCCAGTACACAGTTGTATATATTTTAGTTATGGGTCCTTCTACTTGTGGCATGTGGGACGCCACCTCAGTGTGGCCTGACAAGTGGTGCCATGTCTGCGCCAGGATCTGAACCAGTGAAACTCTGAGCCACTGAAGCAGAGCGCATGAAATTAACCACTTGGCCACGGGGCTGGCCCCCTCAAAAAACTTTTTCAAGCTTTGTTTCCTAAAAGATAAAAAAAGTACTGTCTTAAAACTATAATCAAATAGAATTTTATATCTTATATATAACCTGTATCTCCTCCTTTGCTTTTTCCATATGCAAAGGGATTTGTTTTTTTATATCATAAGTAGTGAAATATGTATATATATATCATATGAATTAGAGTTTATATTTATAAACACCCATGCATTCACAGGAAAGGTTTAAGGTCGGCTTATAAATGAGTCCATATGAAAGAAATCTTATTTAATTGTAAACAAGCCTTAGTGTATGTATAGGCAGATAAGATAAGCCTGTATTGCTGTAGTATTTCCTCTCTAATTGTTGGAAAACACTTTCCACATACTTCTTTTGTTTTTTTTTTGGAAGATTGGCCCTGAGCTAACATCTCTTCCCAATCTTCCTCTCTTTTTTTTCTCCCTAAAACCCCCCAGTACATAGTTATGTATCCTAGTTGTAGGTTCTTCTAGTTCTATGTGGGATGCCACCTCAGCGTGGCTTGAGGAGTGGTGCTAGGTCCAGGCCCAAGATTCCAACCGGGGAACCCCAGGCCACTGAAGCGGAGCATGGGAACTTCACCTCTCGGCCACAGAGCCAGTCCCCACATGCTTCTTAAAGAACAAAGACTTGACTTTATCCATTTTCAGGAAATCATTCCAGATTACACTAAACATAACTTAAGCATTTTTAATAAGTCCATGTAATCATTACTTGTGTTAGTTATTTTATTGATAGTCTTGGTGGTTATTAAGATGTGTAGAGTCCTTCACCTAAATGGTCTTATGCTGCCATGCTTTTTAAATTCATGTCTGCCTTTTTTAGTTTATTGCCACTATTTTTGCAAATCAGGTTGTTTTACTTCTCTCAGTCTCTAACAGCCTTTCCCACCTTCTGCTCTGCTCCATCCACCTGATGCCATTTGGCATTTCCCATTGCTCTCTTAATTGTTTCTGGTTTCTTTTTTTCTTTTTTTTTAAAGATTGGCACCTAGCTAACAACTGTTGCCAATCGTTTTTTTTCTTCTTGTTCTTTTTCTCCCCATTGCCCCCCAGTACATAGTTGTGTATTTTAGTTGTGGGTCCTTCTAGTTGTGGCATGTGGGACGCCGCCTCAGGGTGGCCTGATGAGCCGTGCCATGTCTGTGCCTGGGATCCGAACTGGTGAAACCCTGGGCTGCTGAAACAGAGCGCAAGAACTTAACGGCTTGGTCACGGGAGCGGCCCCTGTTTCTGGTTTCTATATTCTAGGAAACAGAAGTCAAGGTAGTTATAATTATGTCTAAAATAAAATAAGACA
The DNA here is from genome assembly GCF_021613505.1 of Equus quagga. Taxonomy (NCBI): domain Eukaryota; kingdom Metazoa; phylum Chordata; class Mammalia; order Perissodactyla; family Equidae; genus Equus; species Equus quagga. Next base: position 10,595,194 of record NW_025796728.1, on the reverse strand, counting down.
CAGGAAAAAATTTGTTTGAGTAAATTGTATGAGCTTTATTGCATGATCTCTGTGATGTCTATTTTGGTACACAATGCCCTTATTGTTTTACTTGTGAACTCTTTTGCTATATTTGTCATAGTTGAACTTGACTGACAAACGATCTCCAGCTAAGTAAAATGCCGTTATGTATTGGCTTTAATCGCCAGATAATTTTATCAACAACTTGAAAGCTTCCCTCTTCCTTACTCCCAAAATCTCTGAAAGGAAAAATCAAGATCCCAAAGCATATTTTAACAGTTTGAAGAATAAAATAAAGTAATTCCCAATTGTCTTAAATGTAAATCTGAGTATGGCTTAGCCAATAACCAAGAACAAGAGTCTCAAAATGAAAAATAGCGTTAGAAAAGAAAAGGTTAGTCCTCAAGGAGGTTTTTAAATTATAATAAACATTTTGGAATAATTTTAAACAGTAAAAAAAGTGTTAAATAGAGCATTTTCTATTTATAACTATTTTATAATCTTAATCAAATCACTCTTCTTATTCTGCTAAGATATAAAATGAAAATAACATTTTTCACTCACTAGTTCAGAATTGTTTTCCTATTGTTTGCAATCCTACCTCTAGCCAGCCTTGATGTGTTTTATATGCAGTTTATCTAGATATAACATCACTTCTTATCAGTACTTTCTTTTTCTCTCTGTAAATTTGAAAAAACCTTTCAAAACTTGATCATACAAATTACCTTTGATTCCAGATGTCCTTCATTTGTAGAGGTGCTTAATGAGTTTGTTGTACCAAAAGTCTCGGTTCTTTACAGGATCCAAGAAAATCTGTTAACTTATTAGGTATAATTATATTGAATATAGTATATGAAAATGACATTTAAAATAGAATTTAAATTTTTTCCATCCCCTCAACAACAACAAAAAATTTAAGTTATTGTTATCCAAGCAGTGAATAGTGAGTTGTGTTTCTCACTTTAGAAAGTTTACGATCTATTTAAAATTGATTGATTCGTCTTATTATAGACAAAAATCACAAATAGGTGAGTATTTAAATTTCTTCACCTACTTTACAAAAAAGTATACTGATGTTGTGCTCTCTTTTTAAAAAGTAACTGTGTTGCTATGGATTGGGATAAAGATGGAGATATCCTAGCAGTGATTGCTGAGAAATCTAGTAGCATTTATCTATGGGATGCCAACACAAATAAAACCAGCCAGTTAGACAGCGGCATGAGGTAAGGATAACTTTCTTATTTTAAATCTTCACTTAGAAATATGATTATTTGTAATTTGATGCTAACAATGCTTACTATTTTCATTATAAAGATACATTGAGTTATTTTCTTATTAAAGAAGTTCATTTCTTTTTTTATTGTTATGTATAATCCTATTGATTTTCCCCAATTAATTAGAATAAAATCATTATAATTGTAAATGTAAATAGCTTCTAAAAAAGTTGCTTTTGATGGAACAGATTAAAAAGTCCAAAAATGAGATAAAACATATGGAAAAATCTGGAGATGGCTTCAGGCATGACTGGGTCTAGGAATTCTATCAATGCAATCGAGACACTGTCTTTCTCCATCTCTCGGCTCTTCCTTTCTCTGTATTGGCTTCATTCTGAGTCAGACACTCTCCATGGCTACTGGCAGCTATTGGCTTATATCATTCTCTACAGCAAGTTATGATGGAGAAAAGAGCATGCCCCCATCACATCACCAGTGTGCACTCAGTTCCTCAAAAGGTCTTTGAGTGGGGTAGGCAGGGCCATAGAATCGATAATCGCACCAGGTGAAGAGTAGGGAGAAGGGTGGGGCAGTTCCCAAGTGAAAAAAAAAATTCTGAGCAGACAGAATAAATTACAGATCTCTGCTAAAACAGAAACCATGTTACCACATGGAAAGGAAAAACTTGTCAGTATTTACAACTAAAACTTTGCAATTTTGATTTTGGACAAGTTGCTTAACCTCTCTCTAAACCTCAATTTTTTCATCTATATGAAGTGAGTATAATAATAATATATGCCTCGTGGCATCATGTGACCCACAAGTGGGCAGGAAGAGATCACACACATACCATAAGATTAGACTATAAGTTTCCAGTTTATTTACCAAGGGATAACTGAACCCAGAGGAAGCAAAGTGGCCAAGCAGAACAAGACCAAACATAACCTTAGCACAGTTTCCCTTCGAAGTGACGCGTGAGGCGTGCATCCACAGGTGATCTTGTCTGCCCAACATGACGTCTTGCCAGGTCTGAGAACCTTCTGTTCTTGCCCTGTCCTTTTACACTTTGGGGATACATCACTTTTCAGAAAGACTTTATATACTCTGTGTGCTTCCATTCAAGAGAATGTTTATAAACATCAAGTACTGGCTTTTGAACCAAATTCAGCATCAGTGAGGCCACATCCTCATCCAGAGAAAAATGCATAATTAGTCCCAGTTGTTTTGAGCTGGTGTAGCTCTGCCTCCCTCTGTCTGTCTTCCTACAGATCCATTTCCTTACATCATCTCAGAGTGGTTGTGATGTTTAATTGTATGTCATGGCCAAGCATGAAATTAAGAATTGAGTGAATGGTAGATGTTATTGTAATTATCATTAAGGTAAAATCAAGGGTGTTTTAGTATTGATATTAATATTGAATGTCTAAAAGACTTTTGTATATTTGAAGCTATACTCACTACTATTTGTTTTTTATTTAATGGTCAATCTATTGTACTAGTAGTTAAAAAACAAAATTTTGAATATAAATTTTTCTTACTTTTTTTTCAAACAATTAAATTTCCTTTAAGCAATTTAAATTCTATTTACAAATTTAATTGGAATTCTTTTGAGCACTTCAAACATCTTAAATAGTACATAAAACACGCTCACATATAATTGTTCTATGATGCCACTTAACTATCTTAGTTTGTGTTAACACAGTGGGTTGAATTTATTTCTTCATTTTTCCTAGATGTATTTTTATACCTTCTTAAGATTAAGTGGTACTTACCCTGATTCTACCCAGGCTCACAGTGGTTATGCACCTGGGATATAGCAGTCTTTCCAGAGAAAACTCTAAATACAACATCTGGTTCATCAACCAGTTGATTCTTGGTTGACTCATGGGACATGGTTGCTTCTCCCAAGACCATTCAGACCTGAGCCCTAGTCATTCTGCTCAGCTGCTTTCCTAATTGATCTTCAGTTGTCCTGTCAGCAAAATGTTTTTAAGCCTGTACCTTTCACATAGGTTGCATTTTTTTGTAGCCAGGTGCATTACTCTAGAATAATGTATTCTTTAAGTTTGGCTTGGCCATAAATACGTGTGATTATTATACATGGCCTGACCAGTTAGCATTATTGGAAACATGTATGCCTTCGTACCTTATTGTAATTTGTAGGGCCTCCTAGAGGCCTTATCTCCCAAGAGAAGAGAGACGGAATCTGTTTAGTTGGCTCTTCTTTTGAAGACATTTGGTTTCTTGAGCTTCTTGGAATACACTATTTAACCCTCTTTCTAGGTGGTTGTTGTGTGACTGTTAGTAATGATAAACTATTTAGATGGACTAATGTTACACTGCTTTTATTGTGTGTGACCACCATTGCTGATCAGACCTTGTTCTTGTCATATAGTTCCTCTTCTCTCTGATACAATTTAGCTCACTCGCAATTCTTTTATTCATCTTTTCTGAGAAGCAGACTCCACAACAGGATTAAATATATGAGATTTATTACAGGAAATGCCTGTGAGGGAACATGGTGGGGCAAAAAGAGGTTAGAAGAGCCATCAGACCACAATGCGTGTCTGACCCTTGTGAAGGAGAGAGAGAAGGAAGAAAGGGTGGGTAGAAACATCTTAGACTGCAGCCCAGTTCTAAGAAAGTTCAACTAGGCCTATGGGGAGACTTTGAGCCAAACTTACCCATCAGAGGAGTCCTATGCTTTCCAAGGATGGGCCTCAATAGTATTCCTGCCACACTCAGTCATGGTGTGGGAGCAGCCAATGGGAAGGCGTGGCCCTAGCACCTTGAGGTGGTAGATTCCCATGCCTAGCAGCTGGCAGCCTTGGCCAATTACACTTTCTATAGTTGGATCTGAGAGGCATATTCTCATGGCTGCCACACCTCTTAAACAGATAGAGGAAAATGCATATTTATCTCTCATAAAAGATATACTTAACAGGAGAAACTTAGCAGCCTGGTATATTAATACTTCTTTACTTATTACAATTAATTTTTAACTAAACATATTATTATATTCACCTATTATTACTACTTTTCATATACTTTAAGTGAATTTTTGTGTTCCAAGTATCATCATCATTTTATGGCCTTTCGCAAACTCAACCTATTTTAATTAAATATGTAATTTTTAATGCTTACATTTTCCTAATTTAGCCAGAGGAAGCCCCTTTAAGTTTACTCTTTTGTCCTTTTATTGCTGTCCTCAACATTCCTGAAAGCAGTGTTGCTTTCTGAAAACAGTAGCGTACTGTATCAGTGGTTCTCAAAGTTCAGCTGCATCAAAATTCCCTGGAGAACTAATTATTAAAACACAGATATCTGGGCACCACCCCCAGCGTTTCTCACTCAGTGGGACTGGGGTGGCATCTGAGAACTGACATTTCTAAACTGGCATTTCCGAAGTTCCCAGGTGACGCTGCTGGCCCTGGGATGGCATTTTCAGAACAACTTTTCTAGACCCATTGTGATTTCTTTCCTCAATATACAGAATGAGTTGCTCTCCAAGGAGCCCTGATTCCCTTTAGTAGGGAGTTGTATAAAAGTTCAACCTGTTCGTTCTAGAATGCACATAAGAACTGGTGGTAGGGAAACGTGCTTTTCCTTCTCAGAGAGCTACTCTTAAAAGTGACAGAGCTGGAAAAGATAGGATTTTCCCAAGTTAATATATCATGTTATTGGACTCTACTTTTCTTAAAGCTTGAGATGTCATCATCCATTAAGATTTTTACCTTATTTAGAGTTACAACTATCATTAGTAGATAAATTAATAACTATCTCGTCATGAGTCATCTTATGAAATCTGAGGTTCCATCATGACTGAATTGAAGTCTATATTCATTACACATTTGTATTTTAAGTCTGACTGACTGAAGGTCATCTTGTTGCGTCTCCAAAATGTCTTTAGCACTTACTCTTTGTCCCAAGGCATTAACTTGTAATTTTGTACTTCAGCTTCTAAGGAGATGTTAAAATTATTCATGAAGTACTTTTTTAAAGGATTATTTCGAGGTTGTGATTGTGAATTTTTTAGTAACTTATATCTTAATGTTACAGGGACCAAATGTCTTTCCTTCTTTGGTCAAAAGTTGGAAGTTTCCTGGCTGTTGGAACTGTTAAAGGAAATTTGCTTATTTATAATCGTCAGACATCTCGAAAGATTCCTGTCCTTGGTAGGTTATAGCTGGAAACGCCGCTAAATATTTGAGATGCTTTATATAAATGTGAATTTTACTGCCTCGGATTTCCCTGAGACTGCAAGGGAAATTTTGTGGTAGTACGTCTCCCCTGGTCAAGCCTCACGTCTAGCTGAACTGGAAGATCCCTCTTCATTGCCTACTAAGAACGACCCAGGCCGCGTAGAATAGGGTGCTCTAAGGTCAGCCTGTGCCTTTGGACGCCGGTACATTAATAACATGGCTTGTATTTTCCCCTTTCTCACCCAGATTCTACATCTGGACTTGGAATAGCTCATATGCATTTCGACACATTAGCAGATGGACTAAAACATCTGGTGACTGCTTGGACAGAGCGTATCCAGATTCCTCGTTCTGACCCCTCACTCTCTCCAAGCACCAGTTTAGTCTGAGCGTGGACTATGAGTTACATTTGTTTCGTGGTATATAACTAGAGGGTGTGTGTTCTTGTTTGATCTTCGTGGTTCGGTCTCTTGATTCCCTCAGCCTCTGGTCATTTAGCATCTGCCTTCTCAATACCCGAGAAGAAAGAGTATTGATTCTTTTCAATCACTGTGACATCATGCTGGTACGTGGTGAAACTAGTGGGCTTAACTACACCCAGGCCAGAAAAGCATAATTTACTGAGAACGAAGGAATTAAACTCTGGAGACAAGAGTATTCACAGAATACTTCAGAAAGTGCCTTTCAATTAAGGACACTTGATTATTCCCTTTTTTTTCACATATATGTATATCTTTAATATTAATATTTTTGGTGCTCCAGCTAAACAGTAATATCGTTGATTCGTTTGAAAAATTAAAAAATTTTGAGTTACAAAAATCAACTTTCACCATATAAATTAATTAGTTTATTTAACTTCAGTTAGGGATTTTTTGTATCCCCATTCATCTGTAGGTGTATCCTACCAGTTAACTTATAGGCCCCAGAAATGTTGACACTTGAGGTATAAGAAAATAATTTGTCAAAGCATCATTATTTTGTGTCAGGTACTTGTCATATATACAGGATTTTATATGTGATCTTTGTATTTAATATGGATATTCATCTTGTTCTCAGTCTTATTTATTAACTGTGTAAAATGGACCTGAAAAGATTTAGGTTAATTATATATCTTAGGTCCCTTAGCTAAATATATAGCTGCCTCTCTCGGAGTTGGTTGTGATTTGTGGCTCTGCTTTTTTTTTCACCTTTTAAATAACTTACTTTCCTAAAACCAAGCTATTCCACTTTACTTAGCTGCTACATGGTGGCGTGATCTGTCAGTGTTTTACAGTAACTAAAATCTGTTACCTTGCTTCATCTTACACTGATTTATTTTGTTGAACTAGACTAGATATAGGCAGTTCCCACTTTGCATGTTTCTGATGTAAATAATTGTTATTTACTACAGTTTAATTAAATATTGCCAGTCTCCCAATAACATGGTTCAAACTTCAGTTACCATAGTATATTAACTGTGAGTTCATATTCAATAAGTCAATACATGTAAAGTGCGGAGAACAGTGTAAGTAGGCGCTAAACGTGTTAACTGTTATTATTGATGTTAAGGCTAACCTGAGCTCTCAGCACTGGAAGCAAAAGGGTCTTGAGGTATATAGGAAGAAGGAGGAAGAGAGATTTTCTTCTCCCTTTTTTGGGTATAGAAAGAAATTTGTCTTCGGCATCTTTCCACCTCTGTTCATCTACTCCTTTTTCCCTACTAATGCCCATCTCTTTGGACACCATATCCAGTCAACCACCCAAGGCACTTAATCTGTGATCAGCAAAATCTCCTTTATCCCTCTCTCTTCTCTGAATATTCCCTTCACTTTCATGCTCTGGTCTCCTGATTGGAAATACTATCTGTATCCTGACAACGCCTATATTTATCTTTTCCAAACTCTAGTCTCATGTATCCATCTGCTTACTCATCTTCTCTGATGAGGGGTCTAGTAAATCCTTCAAATTTAATGTCTCCAAAACTTTTTTGACCCACAGCTTTTCCTCTCACTGTTGGTGACATTTCATTCTTTTAGATCTTCAGGCCAAACCTTAACATCATCCTTTGACTCTTCTCTTTCTCATACTCTCTATATCTAATCTGCCAGAAAATCTTGTGGTATCTACCTTCAGATATCTCCAGAATCAAGTCTGTTCTCACCACCTCTCCTACTTCTACTGTGGTGTGGGCCTCAAACATCTTCCACCTGAATTTCTGCAGTCTCTTCACTGCTTCAACTCATGCCCCACTACAGAATATTCTCAGCCTAAATGCCAGAGTGAGTCTTCTGCTCAGAACTCTCCAGTGGCTCTCCATCCTACCCAGAATCAAAGCCGAAGTCCTCACAATGGCCAGCCAAGCCCTGCATGAACTGGCCCCTGCAAACTCTCGGACCTCATCTCATATTCTTCTCTCCTCACTCCACTCCAGCCACACTGTCCTCCTTGCTGAGCCTAACACACTCCTGCCTCAGAGTACTCGTGTAACAACTATTTCTTCAGAACCTACTTTCTGCATAGGTGCCATATTAGGTTCTATAAGGGGGACAAAGAATAAAATGAGTGTGGTCTCTGTTTCTCAATAATAGCTAAAATAGCTAACACTTACCGTATAGCACTTCCTATATGCCTGGCACTCTTCTAAGTGCTTTAACGCACTTTATCTCAACCCTGTGAGATAGGTCCTGCTCTTATCCCTAACTTCTGAATGACGTGACTAAGGAATAGAAATGTTAAGTGACTTATCCAATATTTTGCAGTTAAGTGGTAGAGCCAAGATTCAAACCCAGGCAGTCTGACTCCCGAATATGTATACTTAACCATTCTGCTTCTCATTGTAGAATTAATCTTGGGACTCAAGGATTTATCTATCCTAGGACCTTCAACAAATGCCCACAGTGTCAAGCACGTGATCCCTGCCCCCCCAGCCCTGAATGTAGTTTTTGCCCTGGCCGGATGGCTCAGTGAAAAAGCCTGATACTTAGCAGTTATCTAATGTCACTTGATGACGATGTGACTCAATTCTTAACACAGGTCTCTCTAGGACACTTTCATATTTGCATCTCAGTATCATCGCGAATCATAATATGTCCTTTTGTAATACATGAATAGTCAAAACTGTGTGTGTTGAATCTGGTTATGTCAAGAGTTTACCACACCATGAAACTGAATATAGTAAAGATAACTTCAGTGCTTTGGGATTTACTTCTCTTAAAGACATTATCGTTACAGGTCTTGTTACATGGTAAACAAATGAACTTGTTGAGGAACAGAGTATCTTTATGTTAGGGCCTGTGCTCATATCTACATAAAAAGTTGGAAAACAGTATTGCCCTTATATACCGTTATCTTGATTTACACCCTGGTAATAAACTGTTCTAAATAAGGTTTCTTAGACACTAACTGCTCTGATGAGATTTTTAATTCCTTATCTGTTTAATTTTCATAATATACTCCCTAAACTTTCAGACTGACATCACAGATTTTTGGTTTTTTTTTTTTTTTTTTGAGGAATCCACGTTTCTATACAAAAATCATCTCTTTTTCAGGAAAACATACTAAGAGAATCACATGTGGATGTTGGAATACAGAAAATCTTCTTGCTTTAGGTGGTGAAGATAAAATGATTACAGTTAGTAATCAGGAAGGTGACACGATAAGACAGGTAATACAGTAATATCTCTTTGGTCTGAATGGTATATTCAAATTTTTCTTCAAAATGAAGTTTGTCTATCAAACTAATCTATAAAATTTGAAAATCTCTAAGTGAGATATATATAATAACGTCATATTCTAAACATCGTTAACTTTTTTTGTGTGTATTAGAACATTTTTCTTTAATATGAATACTTTACCCAAATATCCTGCGTTGTACATTTCCCATTGTGTAGTATTAGCATGGATTATTAGCTCTGTGGTTATCGTCAGTGTATTTGGGAAATAGCTTATTTTATATGTGTATATTCATAGTATTAATAATAATAACTGGACTCAGGGTCAGGTCTGCTTGATTCTAAAGCCCATCCCTTTAACAGATGTGTTAAATTGCTTCCAAACTAATCCTAGTTGAATTTAATTTTAGGACTAAATTTTACTGCTGTTCAAATTTCCCAAGATTGATTAGATCTTCAGAGGCCCCTCCTTAAGGGAATTTGCATCACCAGTAGCCATATAATCTCACCAATGGAAAAATTTTACTTTGGGCTACTTGGTTTATGATTTCGTAATATGCTAGAGCAATATTGACTAACACATTCTTTGAATACCTGCTAGGTATATGGCACTGTGCTATGCTATAGAAGAAATATGAAATATGGCCCTGTATTAGTTATCTATTGCTGCATAATAAATACCCTCAAAACTTAGCAGTTTAAAACAACAGACATTTATTGCTTCACAGTTGTTGTGGATGAGGAATCCAGGTGGTTAGCTGGGTGCTTCTGCCTCAAGGTCTTTTGTAGGTCTACAATTATTTTATCAGTCAGGGCTGCAGTCTCATCTGAAGGCTTGACTAGGGAAAAGTCTGTTTCCAGATTCACTCACGTGGTTGTTGACAGACAGGTGGTTAGGCTTAGTTTCTCTCAGCCTATTGACTGAAAGCCTGCCTCATTTCCTTGCCACATGGATCTTTCCATAGAATGCCTGACAACATAGCAGCTGGTGAGAGAGTGAGAACAGCCATCAAGACTTGAGCCTCAGTCTCTTAATAAATAATCTGATCTCAAAATCATTTTTGCCATATTCAGTTCTGTAGAAGTGAGTCATTAGGTCCAGCCCTCACTCAGGGGATGGAGTTGGCAGGGATGGGGATTACACAAAGGCATAAAAAACAGGAACCTAAGGATCATTGCAGACCATCTTAGAGGCTGCCAACCACAGGCCCCTACTCTCAAGAAGACAAAACTAATCATGATAAAACACATGTGGCCTGATAGGATTAATTGCCAGGTCTTGTGGCATAGCTTACAAGTCCTATAGCCTTTGGGAGATTGAGGAGATCAGTGAAAGTTGGGTTGTAGGGACCGGCCTGGTGGCATAGTGGTTAAGTTTGCACACTCTGCTTTGGTGGCCCTGAGTTTGCCAGTGCAGATCCTGGGCGCAGACCTAGCACCACTCATCAAGCCATGCTGAGGTGGTGTCCCACATAGAAGAACTAGAAGGACCTACAAGTAGTACATACAAGTATGTACTGGGACTTCAGGGAGAAAGAAAAAAACGAGGAAAATTGTCAACAGATGTTAGCTCAGGGCCAATCTTCCTCACCAGAAAGAAAGAAAGCTGGATTGTGAATATTTAAAAGAGAGAAGTTGATCTGAATCAGTCAGGGTATAGGCTAAACTGTAACAGAGAGACCTCAAATTACAATGGCTCTAAGAATATGGTAGTTTGGGTGGTTTTTTTTCCTCTTTCTCTTTCTCGTGAAACAGAGGTAGGCTGGTCATCTGTATATCTCTGTGTCACAAGATCGTACAGAGTCCCAGCTTCCTTCCATCTAATTGCTCTGCCATCTTCTAGGGGATTTTGCCTTCATCTGCATGGGTGAAGCTAGCGTACTAGCACCACATCTGCATTTCAGTTCCAGGGAAGGGAGAAAGAGAAGCGGAGTGCAAGAAATTTGTAAAGGATTTGATCTGGAAGATGCATTTATTATTTCCATTCATATCATTAGCACCTAGTCATGTGGTCACACCTAACTGCTGCCAGGGAAGCTCAAAGGTAGCCTACCTAGGTGACCATGAGCTCAACTAAAACTCATTTTAGTGGATACTGCAAGACGTTTGGCAGTCTCTGACATTCAGTCCAGGCAGAGCAGCAAGAACAAAGATGAGAGGAAAAACTTGTTACAGCTTAGTCATGGTTTCTTCAAGATGGCCTGACTGAAGGTTTGGGCTTTGAGAATTTATAGAAAACAAGGCTGAAGAAGAAGTTCGTTCCTGTATCTGGAAAACTTTGAAAATTAGGCATGAGTAAGTAACTCAGCCACGTTGAGCAGAACCATAGCATGATAACAGTGCTTCTTAAGGAAGATTAATCTGGCATTACTATAAAAAATAGTTTCTAGAAATTATAGTTTTAGTCATTCTATATCGGTGCCCTTTAGAGGTAGAATGGTAGATATATATATAGGACAAGTGCTACAGCTCCTCCCTTTTGTACCCATATTGGGCATTCTCAGTAGATACTGGTGGTCTTTTCTCCACTGAATCAAGACATAACCCTAGAATATTTTTCTGCATAACATGCCAGGAAGCCACTACTGTTCAGCCCTTATTTACATGCAAGATAACTATTTCCCATTTCTAATCCCTGAGAAGTATGCTTCAGAATTAGACATGCTACTTAAGTTGTCATGTGGTGAGCAAAGCGTACATTTTAAGTGTTGCTTCATTTGGTATCTTCTCTGAGTTGCTTTGACTCTGCTATTCTGCAGATAACTCCAGTGTTACTTGTGTGAATTTATTTTTATTTATCCTGCTGAGGACTTGTCTTGTTTCCTGAATCTGAAGATTGCTGTTGTTCATGAATTGTGGGAAATTCTTAATCATTATTTCTTTGACTATTACCTCTTGCCCTTTCTGGTCTGTCCTTCTGGAGCATGTGTTAAACACATGTTGGACCTTCTCAGATTTCTTAATCTCTCATAGTTTATCTTTTAATCACTCTGTGCAAGCTTTTGGATAATTTCCTCAAAGCAGTTCACTTATTCTTTCTTCAAATTTGTCTGATCTTCTGTGTATCCCATTGAGGTTTTTTTTTTTTTTTAATTTTAATGACTCTATTTTTTTATTTTAGAATTTGTAATTCTTTTTAAAATCTGCCTGGACTTTTAAAAAAAGCATTGTCTTTTCTCATACTTAAGAGTCCCTTCATGACTTTAGTCATTTTAAAAGTATTGATGACCTCTCTGTCTGATGATTCTGTTGTTTTTAGATCTGCTGGCTCTTGCTCTTGGCCTTGTTTCTTTGTGAGTTCTGGTATTTGATTGTGAGCTCCTCTTCAGCAGGGCTTATCTGTGCACGTATTTTGCAGCTTTGGAAGAAGCTTTGGATTTGTTTTTGCCAAACGCTACAGGGAGTTTCTGGACCATTCAAAGTATAAATTTGAACCTCAGACCATAAGGAGGATAGAAGGGAAATTCTTTGATTTGAAAATGATTTTTTCAGCTTTTTTTCTTTTGTGTGTGTGTGAGGAAGATTGGCCCTGAGCTAACACCTGTGCCAATCTTCCTCTATTTTGTATGTGGGATGCCACCACAGCATGACTTGATAAGCAATGCATAGGTCTGCGTCCAGGATCCGAATCCACGAACCCCGGGCTGCTGAAGCAGGACGTGCAAACTTTACTATGCCACCAGGCTGGCCCCTCAGCTTTTTTCTAACCCAAAGCTCAACCCAAGTCAGATGGAATCCTTATTGTCTCCTCTACTAGCTGCTCTGGATAGCTGCCTCTTCAGTTTCTACACACACTTTGGGTTTTAGTTTGATCTTTGCTTACGGTCCCTGGAAATTTTCCTTACCTTCTTTCAAGCTTACCTATCCATTTTAACAAGATTTATGTTCTGTTTCATCCAGAATTTCTAGATGTTTGTGGCAGTAAGATTTTCAGGTTATTAGTCCAACATATAACAAAATTGAAAGCAAGTTGTCTGTTTTATTAGCATTTGGAATGAATTGCAGTGTTGGATTTATTTGTAGTGATAATATTTTTACCCCTGCAGACTCCGCTGAGATCAGAGCCCAGCGACATGCAGTTTTCCATGATGAAGACTGATGACCGAACCTCTGCTACTGAAAACACAGTAAGAATTCTAAATCAAATCCACGCCCAGATTATTCTGATAATTTTGTAGAGTATACTTTTCCTTTTCTAGGATGGCACAGACTCTGTAGTGGTAAAAAATTATAGTCCATCACTTACTAAACCATTGTAGGCCCCAGTCTCTCAGGCCTAAAAGTTAGTTTTACCGCTGTTGGCTACCTGGTATCACAGCAAACGAGGATAGCTTCCTGTTACAAGTTGGTATTGCTCCTCTCATTCTTGTGATAGCAAAAACAGTGGGGGAACCTTTATGAACAGAAGTACTGATTTCCATAGGATTTTTTATTTTCATTCTATCAGATGTGGCAACTAGAGCTCTGAAAGTTGTAGTTTTTATTTTCTTATTACCTTAGATGCATTTTCCCTGCCGCGTTTTAACATTCTAAAACCAGATGATTTTCACAATCAGCATGAATACATTTAGTGAAGTAATGTTTCTTCATTTCTTAAAAAGCTATTATTAAATTGATAGTGGCTTATAATTGATAGCATCTTAGAAACAAGGAAGTATATCAGAGTATTTCTCTTTTCATTTATATCCGTCACCCTTAAAGAGCCTGCATAAGTAAGACACTCTTTCCTCTCCCCAACACAATTACAGTCTCCACTGAAAATTATGGTTAAGTTCTGTCTTGTATGGGTAGCAGAGGGACACTAGTCTAGCCACATTGACCAGTGACCTGCAGGTGATGGAAAGAGTGATGATTAAAAAAAGCCAAGCTAGATTATCCACATGGGTGTAGACCTGTAATCTCAGATAGTTCAAAATCACCATGGCCTCTTAGAATGGAAGACTGTCTACACTCCAAATATGAGTCAGTTTCAATGGAACTATGTCAGACTTAATGGTCCTTTATTGCACAGTACTCTAATGAGAAGTATAGGGAATTTTTAAATGGTATTCCACCCAGCTATTTTAGTATACTTCAAAGGGTATATTGGATATGCATAAAGCCAGCCCTTCCCAGACTAGATATTAGTAAAATGTATCTTTTTAGTCACATTGTTATCTGACTAATTATAACATTTAACACATCTAAATTTGGCTCATTTGTATTCATAAATTAGGTTCAGCTGTTTGAATTTGCTTATTGGTCTTTTCAGGCAGTACTGAATAATTCATTTTGCAATCTCTTAATTTTTTCTGGCAGATAAGTGTGGTAGTTGGCAAGAAAACTTTGTTTCTTTTTAATCTGAATGAACCAGATAGCCCGGTTGATCTGGAATTTCAGCAGCGCTATGGCAACATTGTCTGCTATAGCTGGTATGTACTGAAGGCTCGTTACAGAAAGATATCCATGTGCTTTTCCTTACTAATTATATTTAATTTTTGCCAGTAGCATTTTCACTTCTATATATAACATTTTCTGGATTACAGACTATGATATAGTACATGAAACTACCTAGAATATCATCTGGCACATAGGCCCTTGATAAATTATATTCTCTACTTCCTCAGTTTCAATGTACTTGCTTATTTACTGTATTGCCAGTGAGAGTGAATTTCCCTTTTTGCTGTATTATTGTCTTTGTTACTATAGGTATGGTGATGGCTACATCATGATTGGTTTCTCACGTGGAATTTTTGTGGTCATTTCCACTCATTTTCGAGAGATTGGTCAAGAGATATTTCAGGCTCATGACCATAAAGATAGTCTAACCAGTATTGCAGTATCACAGACCCTTAACAAAGCTGCTACCTGTGGCGATAACTGGTAAGTTATATTCACAAATTCCCAGGAAAGCTCATATGAGGAGTATTCAACAGTCAACAAGACTTTGATAGCTAACGTGAATCTATCAACCATACTTTCTTGCACTCTTAGAACGTGCTTGCAATTGAAACTTTCTAACACTCCTTTATTTCTCCCTTTAATACTCAGGGCAAAACCCAAAATACTAAATGCATACTGAATACAAAACCTAAAATAGAGTGTGCTTTAAAAATCAATCTTAAGAATAAAATAGGCAGTTCCGGGTACCGTGGAGTAAGCCCTCTCCACCCTCCCTCTCACTGAATGCAGTTATAAAACCTGGGAAGAATGCATGGAATAGCTATTTAGGGACTCTGAGAATCAAATAGTAGCAGGCAGATTGGAGAGGAAGACCAGAATTTGAAGTACCACCGAACCAGCAGTGAGTCTCCCGTTTGTCTTCTGGTCTCTCTCAGGACTCAAGGCAACCCAAAATCCAGAAGTAGGCACCAGAGGATAGACAGAGAGAGCTCTGAGAGAAGCCCTCTAATTCTGGCTCAAGTTGCAGGAAAGAGAACTCCTAACACTCACAGAGAGTTGGGGAAATCTCCCAATTTTCTTTCTTTTTCTTTCTCTGTTCTCTCATACCTCAGCCCCTAAGCAATCTCACCATGGCAGTGGCAGCAAGGACCCACAGGCACCTAAAATTCTGATGGAGGATAACCCTCCTCTCCAATTAGAGGAGCTGTGGTCCCAAGAAGGTGGGGCAAACCCCTGTTGCTTATTTTTCTCTCTCTCCTCCCACTGCTTAGCTGCAGGTGTGGGTGCAGTTATGGGAAGTACAAGGCAGAACAGGGTACCCAGAGTCCCAGCTTTCCTGCTAGAAGACCAAAAACGGGAGCCGCAGGGAACCAGAAAATACCGGGGAGATCCTGGCGAGGGAGGAGCTCTGGAAAGCAATCCTATAAAGATATTTGTGATCCCCCTGAGTTGCATATGCATGTCTCCTCCTAAAGGTTTTGAGAACTGAACTAAGGGATAGATCATGGCCCGGGTACTATACTGGCCACTGAGTGGGCCAGGCAGGGACATATCTGAATACCACTGCAAAGGCTTTGAAAATGGAACTGACATTTAAACCATAATCCACAGACGGCTAGTTGAAACTTGTGGCCTGAAACCAACCGAGTTGATTGCCTGGTTGAAAAAAAGAAAAATTAACCTTCTTCAGGATTTAAACAAGACACAGAGTCTCCTAACATAATATTCAAAATGTCTAGAATGTAAGCCCAAATTAGTAGATGTATGAAGAATCAGGAAAACTTCAACTCGCTTAGAAAAAGGCAATCAAAAGATGCCAATGCCAAGATAATGCAGATAGCAACTATTATAAAAATGCTCCAAGAGGTAAGGGCTAGCATTCTCAAAACAAATGGAGACGTAGTCTCAGAAAAGAAATAGAACCTACAAAGAAGAACCAAATGGAAATTTTAGAACCAAAAGATATAATTAATGCTGTGTACTTAATAGCAGAATGGAGGTTACAGCGTAAAGGGTCAGTGAACTTGAGGATATATTAATAGAATATCCAGTCTGAACACAGAGAATAAAAAGATTGGAAAAAAGTAAACAGAGCCTTAGGGACCTGTGAAACAGTAACGAAAGGTCTAACATTTGTGTCATAAGAGTCTCCGAAATAGTAGCTGAAAACTTCTCACATTTGGCAAAAGACATAAACCTATATATTATAGAAGCTCAACAAATCCACAAAAGGATAAATCCAAAGAAATCTAGGCCCAGACACATCATAATCAAACTGCTAAAAACTCCAAAGGAAAAACCTTGAAAGTAGCCAGAGAACAACAGTTTGAATGACAGTGGATTTCTCACCGTAAACCGTAGAGGACAGAAGGAAGCATTACAACATTTCTAAAGTGCTGAAGGAAAAGAAGTGTCACCTGAAATTTTGTATCCAATGAAAATACCGATCAGTAATGAAGGTGAAATAAACGTTCTCGGATGCAAAAATGAAGAGAATTTATTGCTAGCAGATCTGATCTAAAATAATTGCTGAAGGAAGTTCTTCAGATAGAAGAGAACAGATGACAGAGGAAATCTGGGGCATCAAGAATGAAGGAAGAGCAACAGAAATGGCAAATATCTTGGTACATATAACAGACTATTTTTTTCTTTTAAGATGTTTAACATACATGGCTATTGAAAGCAAAAATTATAGTATTGTCTGATAGTGTGTTCAATCCATGAAAGATGCAATACATAAGACAACTACAACATGAAGGGGAGATGGTAAAGTTCTTATATGTGATAAGATTTCTACATTCCACTTGAAGTGGTAAAATATTGATTCTGAATAGACTATGAGAAATTAAGTATGTATATTGTAATCTAGAGCAACCACTAAAACTATGTGAAGAAATAATACAAAAACAATAGATAAATTAAAATGGAATACTAAAAACTGTTCAAATCTAGAAGAAGAAAGGAAAAACAGAACAAAAGACAGAAAGAACAAGTAGAAACAAATAAAAAACATATCAATAACTATGTTAAATGTAAATGACAAAGTTATTAGACATAGACTATTAGAAAGGAATTTTTTTTTCTTTTTAAAGATTGGCACCTGAGCTAACAACTCTTGCCAATCTTCTTTCTTTTTTTTCTGCTTTTTCTCCCCAAATCCCCCCAGTCCTTAGTTGTATATTTTAGTTGCAGGTTCTTCTACTTGTGGTATGTGGGATGCCGCCTCAGCTTGGCCTGACGAGCGGTGCCGTGTCCACGCTCAGTATTCAAACCACTGAAGCCCTGCGCTGCCAAAGCAGAGCACACAAACTTAACCACTCGGCCACGGGGCCTGCCCCTAGAATGGAATTTTTAAATGACCCTATTATATGCTGTCTATGAGAAACTCACTTCAAATATCGTGATATAACTAGGTAAAAGTAAAAGGATGGAAAAAGATCATTCAAACACTAATCAAAAGGAACCTGGGGTGGCTATATTGATACCAGACAAATGGGAAAGAAAATTACCAGAGATAAACAGGGGTATTGCATATTGTTCAGATAAAATAATGCTAAATGAGTATGCACCTAACAACAGAGCCCCAAAATACAAGACGTAAAAACTGACAGAATTGAAGGGAAAAATAGACAATTTAACAATAATAGTTGGAGACTTCAGTACCCGGCTTTGAATAATGTATAGAACAACTAGACAGGAGATCAACAAGAAGATAAAAGACTTTGTTCTGAATTTGTCAAATTAACACTTATTAAGTGAAGCACAGGGTGCCGGATGGTGAGCTGTGGTTCAACAACACACAAGAGGAATTGAAATAGAGAAGTTTATTATTCAAATGTCTGGAGGAAGTACCTGGCAGACCTCAAGGGGCCTCACAGGGAGGTCAAGGCAAAGTGCAGACAGAAAGAGACAGGACTTGGGGCACATGCCTTTAATAGGATTCATGGATGGTCTACTTTAGGGTTCCTGAGCTAAGGTTGGAGTCAATTCAAATCAAAAAAGCAGGGTTTGTTAAGCTCCATGGGGGTCTTATCTAAGGGGCACATATGGGGAAGGCGCTGGGAGGCAGGGGAGACTGTTGATCACTAGGGCTGTTGGGGAAGTCATGTCAGGAACTTATGTTTGCTTGTGACTCTGTGGGCTGTCTCGGGCATGTACTTGCATAAGGGGCTGGTGTCAGGTTAAGGTCACTCTGCCTTAAACTCGTTTTGTATGATTTCAAGTTTAAATCTCTAAACATAATGTAATCACACTCAATGTAATTACATTACACTTGATGTAATGTAATTACTCAAAATCAGTAACACAAAGATGACAGGAAATTTTCTAATCACTTGGAAATTAACCTACTTCCAAATAATTCAGGGGGTCAGAGAATAAATCTCAAAGCAAATTTAAAAATGCATAGAACTGAATGAAAATTGAAATGCAACATATCAAAATGTATGAAGCAGCAAAAGGAGTGTTGAGAAGAAAATTTATAGTACTAAATGCTTACATAGGAAAGAGAAAAGGTCTCAGATCAATAATCTAAGTTCCTACCTCAGGAAACTAGGAAGAGAAGAGCAAAATAAACCCAAAGCAGAAGGAAGGGAAAATAAAGAGGAGAAATTGATGAAATTGGACATTTAAAAATAGGAAAAAATCAAACAAAAAGCTGTTGATGTGAAAAACTAAAATTAATAAACCTCTAGCTAGAATGACTAAAATAAAAGAAGACACAAATCCACCAATATTAAGAATGAAACAGGAGTATCACTACAGATCTGGAAGCCACTAAGAGGATAATAAAGGAATACTACTAACAACTTTACACTCAGAAATTTGACAACTTAGAAGATATGGAACAAGTCTTCAAAAACCGTTAACTACCAAAACTCAACCCAGATGAAATAGATGATCTGAATTAGCCCTGTGACCATTAAAGAAATTGACTAGTAGTTGTAAAGCTCCTGAAAAATAAATCCCAGGTCCAGATAGTGTCAGTGGAGAATTCTACCAGACATTTAAAAAATAATTAGCATCTATTTTACAAAATCTCTTCATAAAATAAAAGAGGAAGGAATGCTTCTTAACTTATTTTGTAATGCTGATATTGCCCTTATGTCAAAATCAAAGAGAGTATAAGAAAAAGAAAGCAAACTACAGACCAATACCTCTCATGAACTTGGACACAAAAATCCTCAATAAAATTTAGCAAACTGAATCCAGCAATGTGTAAAAAGAATTATAGCTCATAACCAAGTCGGATTTATTCCAAGTATGCAAACTGGTTTAACATTCAAAAATCAATGTAATTACTATAATGACAGCTAAAGAAAAACCACATCACATCAATTGATACACAAAAAATATTTTATAAGATCCAATACCCATTCATGATAAAAATCTCAGCAAATTAGGAATAAAGGGGAATTACCTCAACTTGTTAAAGAACATCTACAAGAAATCTATAGCTAACATCATGCTTAATGGTGAAAGAATGAATGCTTGACTCCTAAGATTGGGAACAAGGCGAGGATATCCACTCTCCCTACTCTAACTCAACCTAATAGTAGAAGTTCTAGCCACTGCAATAAGGCAAGAAAAAGAAATAAACCACATCTAGACTGGAAAGAGAGAAGTAAAACTATGTCTATTTGCAGATGATGTGATCATCTGTGTAGAAAATCCTAAGGAATCTACAAACAAAAAAACTCCTAGATCTAAAATAAGTGAGTTCAGCAAGGTTGCAGGATACAAGATCAACACACAGAAATCAATCACATGTCTATATACTAACAATGAATGTGTGGAAACCAAATTAAAAATATAATACCATTTTTAATCACTCCAAAGAAAATGAAAATTGCATAGTGCTGCTGAGAGAAATCAATGAAGACCCAAATGAATAGAGAGATATACTGTGTTCATAGGTTAGAAGATTCAATATGGTAAAGATGTCAGTTCTCTCCAAACTGATCTATAGTTTTAATGAAATTCATATCAGAATCCCAGCATGTTTTTTTGTAGATATAGACAAGTTTATTCTAAAATGCATATGCAAAACGATGTTCTAAAATAGCTACAAGCAATCTTTAAAAAAGAGCAATAAAATGAGAAGAATCGTTCTACCTGATATTGAAGTTTATTGTATAGCTGCAGGAATCAAGACCATGTGGTATTGGCAAAGGGAAAGACAGAGAGATCAATGGAACAGAATAAAGAAGCCAGAAATAAACCAACACAAATATGTACAACTGACTCTTGACAAAAATGCAAAAGTAATTCAATAGAATTAAAATAGCCTTTTCAACAAATGGTACTGGAACAATTGCACATCCATAAGCAAAAAAGAAATGAAGCTGAAGCTAAACCTTACACCTTAATCAAAAATTAACTCAGTGGGGGCTGGCCCCATGGCCAAGTAGTTAAGTTCGCGTGCTCTGCTGCAGGTGGCCCAGTGTTTTCATCAGTTCGAATACTGGGCGCGGACATGGCACTGCTCGTCAAACCACACTAAGGCAGAGTCCCACATGCCACAACTAGAAGGACCCACAACTAAGAATATACAACTATGTACCAGGGGGCTTTGGGGAGAAAAAGGGAAAAAGTAAAATCTTTAAGAAAAAATTAACTCAGCGGATCATGGAGTTAAATGTAAAATACAAAATTGTAACATTTTTACATAAAAACGGAAAATCTTCTGGATCTAGGGTTAGGCAAAGCATTCTTAAATTTGAAACCAAAAACATGATCTATATGAGGAAAAATTGGTAAATTAGGCTTCATCAAAATTAAAAACTTTTTCTCTGTGAAAGATTCTGTTAAGAGAATGGACAGATAAGCAGTAAAGTGAGAAAAGATATTTGCAAACCACAGATCCAATAGAGGACTAGTATCTAAAATATATAAAGGGTTCTCTCAAAAGTTAAAAAACCAAACAATCCAGTTAGAAAATGGGCAAAAGACATACATTTCAACAAAGAAGATATACAGATGGTAGATCAACACATGAAAAGGTGTTCAACATCATTAGCCATTAGAGAGATGCAAATTCAAACCACAATGAGGTATTACTGCAATCTATTAGAATGGCTATAGTTAAAAATAGTGACAACACCAAATGCTGACAAGGATCAGGAGAAACTGGATCACTCATACATTCCCGGTAGGAATATAAAATGGTACTGCTACTCTAGAAAACAATTTGGCAGTTTCTTAAACTGAACACGCAATTACCATATGGCCCAGCAATTGCAGTCCTGGCCACTTTTCCCAGAGACATGAAAACTTATGTTCACAGAGAAACCTGAATATGAATGTTTATAGCAGCTTTATTTGTAATCGTCAACAATTAGAAACAATCCAGATGTCCTTCAGTGGGTGAATGGTTAAGAAACTGGTACATCATCCTATGAAATACTACTCAGCAATAAAAAAGATCAAACTATTGATGCACACAACAACTCGGATGAATCTCCAGAGAATTATGCTGAGTGGAAAAAAGCCAATCCCCAAAAGTTGTACACTGTATGATTCCATTTATATAATATTCTTGAAATGATAAAATTATAGAAATGGAGAACTAGTGGAGGCCAGGGGTGAGGGATGGGGCTGGGTGGGGAGGAAGGAGGTACGTGTGTTTATAAAAGGGCAACACGAGGGATCTTTCCGGTGATAAAACTGTTCTGTATCCTGACTGTGGTTGGGGATCTCAGGAATCTCACATGTGATAAAATTGCATAGAACTAAATACACATGCATGTGCACACACAAAAGAAGTCCAAGTAAAACTGGGGACATCTGAATAAGATTCGTGGATTGTGTCAATGTCAATATCCTGATTATGATATTATACTGTAGTTTCTCAAGATGTTACCACTGGGGGAAAAGGTAAAGGGTACACAGGATCTGTCCATATTATTTCTTACAACTGCATGTGGGTCTACAATTATGTCAAAAGACAAAGTTTAATTAAATGAAAACAATGAAGGAAAATATATAAAGGGAAAACACTGGGAGGAAGGGGATGGAGGAAGGAAGGAAAGAGAGAGGAAAAGAGACAAGGAGGAAAGAGATATCACAACTATTAGGTCCCAAAATGGTGCTACACAGCTTTCATTTGCATCAACCAACTTACTCTCTCCAGTAACCCTATGAAGTAATATTATGCCCCAATTTTCCAGAACTTTCAACCTGTGCCTCATGATTCCAAATTGAATGCTCTTTCTATTACACCTCACTTCTTTTTATGTGAAAGAACTCTGAGTGGTGGGGGGAGCACATTGCAAAGAGAAACCCGTTTCATCTTACAGTAATTAATACTGCGCAGGAGAATGTTTTCCTACTCAAACTTTTCTTCAGGACAATTTAAGCCTCCTTGTTCCTGAAGCTGTAGATCAGAGAATTAAGCTGGGCACTGCCCCCCACCCCCCAATTTAAGATATAATTAAATATAGAAATTATAATAGCTTTTTGTTTTAACCCAATAGATCGTCCTGTACATCCCTTTTTGTAGAACACTGACCTGTTCCATAGACTGTAATTTTTTGGGAACTAAAACAGTTTTACTTAATGCTTATATTTAAAATATATTTTTCTTATTTTTCAGCATTAAAATCCATGACTTGGCAGAATTAAAAGACATGTATGCTATAATCAACCTGGATGATGAAAATAAAGGTACTTATTTTTCTGAAGCAGATTGACATTTTATCAGTGCAATTACACAGAGGAATGTTTTTGTTATTGTATGATTTGCCTTCATTATAGGAGGAATAAAATTAACACCCTTCACTAGAGTGCCCTAAAATGGCCTCCTTATTTTAGTAATTCTGTTGAGTCATGCTCCTTGACTGGAAGGGTATAAGTCCACTTTGATCCAAACATTTATAGTGATTTTTATCCCATTTCCAATTCTCTTCTTACATATTTTCTCTTTGAGCCAGTATTGAATGAATCAGTGCTTGTGTTCATATGCCAATCCTGGGTGAATTTCCTAATTCCAAATAAAGACCATTGAAACTATTAAAGAAAACATTTGAAGATTTTTATGCTTCTGGGTGCTTAAGTGAAAATATTTGTTTGTTTGCCTGCAACAGTACATTTGTTTTTGAATAATCTTTTATTTTGTCAATTATTTCAGGGTTGGGCACCTTGTCCTGGACAGATGATGGCCAGTTGCTGGCCTTGTCTACCCAAAGGGGCTCACTCCATGTTTTCCTGACCAAGCTTCCCATACTCGGGGATGCCTGCAGCACAAGGATTGCATGTCTCACCTCTCTCCTTGAAGTCACTGTAGCCAACCCTGTTGAAGGAGTATGAAAATGGTGTTATTTTTATTTTATTAATAAAGTCAAATCAGGTTTAGCAGTTGATTTACTGCTGTTACTTTTCTGTGTTATAGGAGCCACCAATCACAATTTCCGTTGATGTGGAACCCAACTTTGTAGCAGTAGGACTTTATCATCTAGCTGTGGGAATGAATAACCGAGCTTGGTTTTATGTCCTTGGAGAGAATGGCAAGTCTAAAAGCAGTTGTTGTTTTCCTATCTAACATAGCATCTCTGTTACTACTTGGGAAGCACTGAAAGTTTCCTTTAAGACCAAGTCTTTCACTCTTTTTTTCTTCAGACATCTCTTTCTTAGCTTAAATGGTTTTGTGAATCCTCTAAAAAATGTCCTAATCTTGGGGAAGGTTTTATTCTTTACCTTTGTAGTGAAGACAGCATAGCACAGTGGCAGAGTATGACCCTCAGAATTAGGCCCTGGATTCAAATTCCCCTTCTGCCTCTCTTAGCTGCATGTAGACTAAGTCTTTACCCCTTGAGCCTTCGTCTACTCATCTGGGAAACAAGGATGCTTCTACTTGTGAGGAAAATTAAATGAAGTAAAACATGCGATCTGCTGTTCCGTAATGACTTTCTTAGGCACTTCTCCACTGGTAGGTACTTAATAAATGTTAGTTTCCTCCCCCCTTTTATTCTTTGAATAATGACCATTAGCATCTGAGGGAGCCTTGCTTTTTCTTACCCTCCCTCCTGTCTCCACCCCTTTCCCACTGGAGGTCAGATACCCCTCAGGAATAGAGCAAGCCTGAGAGTTATCCTCAGGTAAAGTACACTATTAAGAGTAAACCATTATTGTCACTACGGTTTAATTTTTGGTTATTTCGCATGTGATTTTATTTTCTATTTCTCTGTTGCATGTGAACAATTATGGAATTCCTGAGGGCAAATTTATATGACAACTAAGATTTTCTTTAGAATGGCTAATATAAAGATTTTAAGTTCAGAATGTTCTTGTAAAGGCATACGTTTAAAAATTATTTGCAAATCTTTATATAAGATAAAGTTATATTTTAATTGTTTTCTTTAAATTGCTACAGGCGTGAAAAAATTGAAAGATATGGAATATCTGGGGACAGTAGCTAGCATTTGCCTTCATTCCGACTATGCCGCTGCGCTTTTTGAAGGCAAAGTCCAGTTACATTTGGTAAGTAAAATTTTGATGTCCTGGAGGCCTGCTCAGTTAAATGATAACGATAAACGGCCTAATGTCTAATTATCAAGAACTATAATTATCAGGAAGCAACTTTGTACAAACTAGCTAGAAAGCCGGGTGTGGATGAAGTTTAACAAAACTCTTGCCTTGTGTATGAGACATTCAGTTAACTTTCAAGCTCTATTCCCCAGAAACCTGGCAAAGTATCAACTGTGCTACTCGCAACATTGATTAAGGTAAAAATGACCCTGTTGGTAATTTGCATCTAGAAGGAACTATAAATTAACTATAAAAATCTGATTGACTATTAAAAAAACTATAAAAATGCATTGACCTATATTCGGGCATGTCGCTTGCTAGGACTCCTCAAAACTATGCCTATTCAGTCGTTCAAAAGATATTAGCACCTGGAAGATGGGGCTTCTAAACCAGGGCGTCTCCCATATCTATTTCTTGACTCTTTGCATCTGGGAGGCCAAAGAAATTAGCTACTAGACAGCTGCAGAGCCTGCTGTGAAGACTATGCCCGCCGAAGGGCCTTGTCTCATGCTGCCCCGCTAGCAAGCTGCGCTTCCTGTCCGATAGCTTTCTGAGTAAACTGGTCTCTGGTAGTCTGGCGAGTCTGACCGTTTAATTGAACAAAAGAAAAAGACGCTTTCTACCCCCTAGATATTGCAGACCAGGTTTACCCAAGTATATGAGCCATTATTATTCTTGATGTTTTAGATAGAAAGTGAAATGTTGGACGCTCAAGAAGAACGTGAGACTCGACTTTTCCCAGCAGTGGATGATAAGTGCCGTATTCTGTGTCATGCCTTAACTGGGGATTTCCTCATCTATGGTACAGATGTACGTATGTCTTCTTTAATACAGAACATAAGGAATTGCCAATTTTTACTTTGTAATATAATGTATTTATTATATATAAATGTATTATATATTATGTCACATAAATATAATATTTATAATTATATAATATAAATGTATGAAAACATGTACTTACGTAGAGCACATAGGTAATGTTATTTGCTAGTATCAAGTGCTTTTTTGATTATAAGCAATTTTGATGGCATAGTGAAAAGGGCAGACTTTGGAGTCTGGAAAATCTGGGCTCAAATACCAGTTCTCTGACTTGCTAGCTGCTGCTTAACCCCGCCAAGCTTCATTTTCCTAATCTAGAGACCTTAAGGTTTAATTTGATGATGAATCCAAGATACCTCATTCAACTTTATACCTCCAGTACCTATATTTAGTAGGCACTTAATAAATATTAAAATTAATTGAATGTTGACAATCCCATTTTACTTTGTTGGTCTTTTGAACCCTATACCTCTAAGTATTATATTAGCCACATGGACTTAAAATATAGTAATAGCATCTTATATTTGTAAAATGTTTTCAGAGTTTTCAAAGCGTATCATACCTCTTACCTTGTTTATTCTCTAAAAGAATCCAGTAAAGTTGGTAGAAAAAGCATTGCTTTCCACATTAGAAAAACAATTACTCACTGTTTCAAAGGTTTCATTTTCTCAATGAAATTATTTTTTTAAAAAGAGCATGTTTTAAAACATGCTTATTACCATAAGAGAGAGTCTTTCAAATTTAAATTAAACCTAAAATAATTAATCTTTGTGCTGTTATGGTAAAGTAGGTCTCGTGTATCAGGTAAAGTGGTAAGTGATACAGTAAATTTAGTAAATACAATAAATTTATATGACACATAGTTTATAAAGCCCTGATCTCACTTGTTTTCTCTCATGGGCTCTGTAAAATAAGCAGGGAAATTTTAGAGATGAGGACACTGAAGACTGAGAAGCTAGTAAATTTGTAGCAGAGGTGGAACTTGAATAAGATTGCCTAATGGAAAATCCACTGTGCCACACAGCGTTTTGAAATAAGAATTCAAAGTGTAGCAGCCTGCCAGTAAAGCTGCATTTATCTCTACCTCTTGCTTTTTATTTCTTTATTGAGGTATAATTGACGTATAACGTTATGTTAGTTTCCAAGTGTACAGCATCATGATTAAATATTTTTGCAAAATGATTCGATATATTGCAGGATGATCACCGCAATAAATCTAGTTAGCATCGGTCACCACAGATAGTTATAAATTTATTTTTCTTGTGGTGTATCCCATTCTTGAGTGATTCTGAAGATGCTGAGTTTTATTTTTTAGTAGCTTTATTAAAGTATAATTGATATACAATAAACCACACTATTTAAAGTTTACAATTTGATAACTTTTGACATGTGTATACACCTGTGAAACACCATCAACTCAGTCAAAACAGTGAACATATCCGTCACCCACAAAAGTTTCCTCTTGCCCCTTTGTGATTCCTCCTTCCCGTCCCTCCCCACTCAGTGCTTTCTGTCACTATAGATGAATTGGTATTTTCTAAAGTTTTATATAAATGGAATCATATAGTATGTACGCCTTTGTGTCTGGCTTCAGTATAATTATTTTGAGATTTGTCCATATTGTTGTGCATGTCAATAGTTTATTCTTTTTTCTTGCTGAGTAGTGTTCCATAGTACGCATATGTCATAATTTGCTTATCTGTGAACGTATGGATGGACATTTGGGTTATTTGCAGTTTTAGTTATTTGCAAATCTGCTATAATTATTTGTGTTCAAGCCTTTGTATGGACATATACTTTCTTTTCTCTTGCATAAATACCTAGAAGTGGAATGGCTGCATCATATGGCATGTGTATGTTTAACTTAAGGAATTGACAAACTGCTCTCTAAATTGGTTGTCCCACTTTACATTCCCATTAACGGTGTGTGAACATTCCGGTTCCTCTGCATCCTCACTGACACTTGATATGGTCAATCTTTCTAATTTTAGCCACTCTCAGAAGTGTGTAGTGATCTTTCATTGTGATTTTAATTTGCATTTTCCTAATGGACAAATCATGTAGAGCATCTTTTCATATGCTTCTTTGCTGTCTGTATGTCTTTTCTCCTATGTTTTCTCCTAGAAGTTTTATAATTTTATGTTTTACTTTTAGGTCTGCGATCTTTTTTTTTTTTTTTTGAGGAAGATTAGCCCTGAGCTAACATCTGCCTCCAATTCTCCTCTTTTTGCTGAGGAAGACTGGCCCTGAGCTAACATCCGTGCCCATCTTCCTCTACTTTATATGTGGGACGCCTACCACAGCATGGCTTTCCAAGCGGTGCCATGTCCGTACCCGGGATCCGAACCGGTAAACCCCAGGCCACAAAACGGAACATGTGCACTTAACTGCTGGCCACCAGGCCAGCCCCTGGGATCCATTTTAAGTTAATTTTTGTTTATACTGTGAGGTGTTGATCAAAGTTCATTTTTTTCGATATAAATATCCACTTGTTCAGCACTACTTACTGAAAAGACTGTACTTCCTCTGGTGCATTGTCTTTGTGCGTTTGTCAAAAGTCAATTGTCCGTAAATGTGTAGGTCTTTTTCTGGATTCTCTGTTCATCCCATTCGTCTATTCGTTTGTCTTTACACTGATACCACACTCTTTTGATTAGCTTTATAATAGGTCTTGAAATCAGATAGTGTTAGCCCTCCAACTTTGTGTTTCTTTTTCCAAATGGTTTTGGCTATTCTCAGTCGTTTGCATCAATTTGAATTTTACAATAAGCTTGTCAATTTTTATAAAAAGCCTGCTGGGATTTTTATTGGGATCATGTTGAACTTAACAATCAATTGCCATCTTAACAATATTGAGTCTTCCCATCTAAGAATATATCTCCATTTATTTAGGTTGTCTTTCACTTCTCTTAGCAATGTTTTGGACTTTTCTGTGTACAGGTTTTTCACCTATTTTGTCTGATTTATACCTAAGTATTTCTTATTTTTATACTGTTGTACATGGTATTGCTTTTTAATTTCCGTTTCTGATTATTCATATCTAGCATACAGAAATGCAATGGATTTTTTTATGTTAATCTTGTATACAGCAACCCAGCTAAACTCACATATTAGTTCTAATGGTTTTCTGGTAGATTCCATTGGATTTTCTATATAGATGATCATGTCGTCTGCAAATAAAGATAGTTTTACTTCTTCCTTTCCAATCTGATGCCTTTCATTCCAATACATTGTTGAACAGGAGTGTTGAGAGTGGGTATCTTCATCTTGTTCTTGCCCATTAAGTATGACGTTAGCTGTACATCTTTTACAGATGCCTGTTATCAGGTTGAAGAAGGGACTAGGAAGAAGTCCCTTCTATTCCTAGTTTGCTGAGAGTTTTTATGGATGTTGGATTTTATCAAATGCTTTTTCTCCTTGTATTGAAATGACCACATGGGTTTTCTGTTTTAGTTTGTTTATAATTTGTGAATTATATTGATTAATTTTCCAGTGTTAAGCCAACCCAGCATTCGTGGAATAACTCCCACTTGATCATTATATATTCTCCTTTTTATACATTATTGAATTCATTTGCTAAAATTTTGATTAGAATCTTTACATCTGTGTTCATGAGGGATATTGTTCTGCTGTTTTTATATAATGCCTTTGTCTGGTTTTAGTATCAGGGTAGTGCTGGCCTCATAGAATGAGTTTGTCACCTTCAATTTTCTGGAAGAGTTGACTAGAATTAGTATTATTTTTTTCCTTAAATATTTGGTAGACTTCACCAGTGAAGCCTATCGAGTGGTCAAGCAATTCCTAAGGAGCAGTTCCATGGTACCTGCTAGGTTGGCTTGCTGCAATTCAGCCAGTAAAGAGAAAACAAACCCAAAAGGATGTAGACAGCAAAGGCAAGGTCAGCATGATAGCAGCTCCCCACATCCCTAGCCCCACAGGATGCTACCAAACTGGAGGGGCTAGATGCCCCTCTGGGTGATGGGTCACTATATTGTGGAGGACAGCCAAGCAGTTCGTACTCTGCAGCTATAGCCTAAGGAAAGCGAGCTGGACAGTCTCATGCGTCATTGGAAATAGGGAAGTCACTGAGAAACTGCTTCATGGAAGCTTCCCACAAGATAGAGAGGTGGATGAGAAATGACTTTGTGACAGTTTTTCACAAGACTGCCTATCTCACCATGCTCCTGGGAAGATAACAGAGCATTCTGCCAAGACATGGGTCAGAGTATAGTTGAGCCTTGCCTCTGTGGCCTACGTGGAGATTGCAAGGTCGCCAGGGTCCCATGGAGAGCTGTCCTACAAAGCCATCTGGGCCTGGAGTTTTCTTTGTGGGAAGATTTTAAACTACAAATTCAATTGCTTTAATAGATATCAGGCTGTTCAGGTTGTCTGTTTTCTTCATGAGCGAGCTTTGGTAGTTTGTATCTTTCAAGGAATTTGTCTATTCCTCTAAGTTATCAAATGTATAGGCATAAAATTATTCATAATATTCCTTATTATCCTTTTAATATTTGTAGAATCTCTGGTAGTCACCTATCTCATTTCTGATTTTGCTAATTTGTGTCTTGTCTTTTTTCCTGATTAGTCTGCCTAGAGGTTTGTCAGTTTTGTTGGTCTTTTCAAAGAACCAGCTTTTTGCTTCATTGATTTTTCTCTGTTGTTTTTCTGCTTTTTATTTTATTGATTTCTGCTCTGCTCTTCATTTCCTTTCTCCTGGTTATTTTGGCTTTAGTTGTTGTTCTTTTTCTAGTTTCTTAAGATAGAAGCTGAGTTCCTTGGGTTGAAACCATTCTTCTTTTCTAATGTACTCCTTTGCTGCTGGAAGCTTTCCCCAAGTGCTACCTTAGCAGCATCCCACAAATTCTGATATGGTGTGTTTTCATTTTTATTCAGTTCAAAATACTTTTAATTTCTTCTTTGACCCATTGGTTTTTTAGAAGTCTGCTGTTTCAAACAATCGAGATCTTTGCAGAGATCTTTCTATTACTGATTTCTGATTTAATTCTGTTGTGGTTAGTGAACAGACTTTGTATGACTTAAGTCCTTTTAAGTTTGTGAGACTTATTTTATGGTACGGAATATGATCTGTCTTGGTAAGTGTTCTTTTGTACTTGGAAAGAACGTGTATACTCTTCCAGAATGTCAATTAGATCAAGTTGGTTGGCAATGTTCAAGACTTCTATATTCTTTCTAACTATATATACTTATTCTATCAATTATTTAGGAAAGAGTATTGAAAACTCAGATTACAAATGTGAGTTTGTTTGTCTTTGCGTTTCTATCAGTGTTTTGCTTTATGTATATTGAAGCTCTGTTATTAGGTGCATAACCATTTAGGATTATTATGTTCTCTTGATAAGGTAGCCCCTTTATCCTTTATCCCTGGTAATAGTCTTTGCTCTGAAATCTATTTTGTCTGATATTAATACAGCCATTACTGTGTTCTAGAATGTTATCCTGGTATATCTTTTTTCATTCTTTTATTTTTAACCTATTTGTGCCTTTATATGTAAAATGTTTTTCTTAGAAGCAGCATATAATTGGATATCACAATCTGACAATCTCTCTGCCTTTTAATTGGGGATGCGTAGATTTTTGAATTAATGAGATTATCTGTATGCTTAGGTTGAGTCTGTCATCTTGCTATTTGTTTTCTATTTGTCTCATCTGTTCTTTGTTGCCTTTTTCCTCTTCTTTTGCCTTCTGTTGGATTTTTTTTTTTTTTTTTTTGGTGAGAAAGATTGACCCTGAGCTAACATCCATTGCCAATCTTCCTCTTTTTTTTGCTTGAGGAAGATTAGCCTTGAGCTAACATCCGTGCCAATCCTCCTCTACTTCATGTATGGGATGCTTCCACAGCATGGCTGACGAGTGGAGCAGGTCCACACCTAGGATCTGAACCCACGAACTCAGGCCACCGAAGCAGAGGGTTCAGAACTTTAACAGCTTGGCTGCGGAGCCAGCCCCTGGATTGTGTATTTTTTATTATTTGATTTTATCTCATTTGTTACATCTTATTAGCTACCACTGTTTGTTATTTTAGTGGTTGTTTTAGGTTTTGTAGTATGCGTCTTTAACTTATCACCAGCTACCTTCAAGTGATATTATACCACTTAAGGTATAGTAAATAGTATATGTACATTTATTAGAATAGTGTTTGTCCATTTCTCCCTTCCTAGACTTCGTGCTATTGTTGTCATACCTGTTACTTTTACAGACATTATAAACCCCACAATACCTTGGCGTTAGTTTTGTTTAAACAGTTATCTTTTAAAGAGATTTAAATATAAGAAATATATATTCATCTGTGTAGTTACCATTTTTGGTGTTCTTCATCCTGTTACGTAGATCTGTAGTTCCAGCTGGTATCGTTTTTCTTCTGCTAAAGGTCTTCCCGTATCATCATTTGTAGTGCTCTTCTGCTGGTGATGAACTCTTTATTTAGCTTTTGTGTCTGAAAATGTCTCTATTTCATCTTCATCTTTGAAAGATATTTTTGCTAGATTTAGAATTCTGGGTTGAAAGTTTTTTTCTTTCTTTCTTTCATGTTTTCTTTTAAAGATGTTGCTGCACTGTCTTCTTACTTGTGTTATTTCCAGTGAGAAATCTGTCATCCTTATCTTTCTTCCCCTATGTGTAAATCTATCTTTTTCCTCCATCTGCTTTTAAGATTTTATCTTTATCACTGGTTTTGAGCAAGTTGATTGTGATGTGTCCTGATGTAGTTTTTTTTCATGTTTCTTGTGCTTGGGGTCATTGAGCTTCTTGAATCCAGAGGTTTTTAGTTTTAATCAAATTTGAAACATTTACAGCCGTTATTTCTTCAAAAAATTTTTTTCCCTCTTCTCACTCCCCACTTTAAAAACTCCAATTACATGTGTATTATGCCACTTTAAGTTATCCCACAGTTGATGCTCTTTAAATTTTTTTGAATTCGTTTTTCTCTTTCATTTTGGGTAATTTCTACTGCTTTATTTCAAGGTCACTAGTCTTTTTGTCTGTAATGCCTAATCTGCCATTAATCTCGTCTAATGTATTTTTCATTTCAGACATAGTTTTCACCTGCAGAAGATCTATTCAAGTCTGTTTTTGTTTCTTCCATGTCTCCACTTAACTTTTTAAACATATGAAATACAGTTTTAATAATTTGTAATGATCTTGTCTGCTGTTCTGATATCTAGGTCAGTTCTGGGTCATGTTTGATTGATTAATTATTCTCCTCATTATGGGTCATGTTTTCCTACTTCTTTGCGTACCTGGTAATTTTACCTTTTGGGCTGCTGGATATTTTTGTATTCCTAAAACTATTCTTGAGCTTTGTTGTGGGATGCAGCTAATTTACTCGGAAACGGTTTGACCCTTTTGAATCTAGCTTTTCTGACTTCCTAGGCAGATGTGAAACACTGCTCAGTCTACAGCTAGTTATTTCCCACTTCTGAAGCAAGACCTTCCTGAGTACTCTGCCTGGTGCCCTGTGAATGACGAGTTTTGCAATCTGGCTGTTGGGAACAGTGCCTGTTCCCAGTCCTGTGTGAGTGCCGTCACTGTTCCCGCTAATCCTTTTGGATGATTCTTTCCAGCAGATTCTGGCCTCGCCAGTTTTCTCATATATGTGCAGTGATCAGTTCTCCATCAAAGACTCAAGAGGGACCCTCTGTAGTCTCCAGGCCTCTCTCTCTGTGCAGCTTTCTCCTCTCTGATAGTCCTCCCTGCAAAGTCTAGCCACCATGTTCTCCCCAGGCTGTCAGCTCAAGCTACTCAACTCAGGGAGTCACACTCCGCCTGTGTTCCTCTCCCTTTGCCATGGCTTGAAAACTCTCTCAAGGGAAAAAGGGGAGCAATCATAGGACTTACCTCAATAGGACTTACCTCATTTGTTTACCATCTCTCAGAGACCACTGTCCTCTGTTGCCTTATCCCAATATCTTGAAAACTGTTTTTTCATGTTTTTTGTCTGTTACTTTTGGTTGTTTGGGGTGGGAAGGTTAAATCCAGTCTGTTACTCCATCTTGGCTTAAACAGAAGTCCAAGATGTTATCATGTGTTTTTATTTTAATTAAACTTTTTATCTTGAGATCATTGTAGACTCACATGCAGTTGTGAGAAACAATACAGGGAGATCCTGTATTCCCTTTTCCTAGTTTCCCCCGATGCTCACGTTATATTATATATCACACCCGGGATATTGACATTGATAGTCAAGATACAGAGCAGTTGTATCACTGCAAGGATCCTTCATGTTGCTGTTTTATACCCACACCCACTTCCCTCCTGCCCCCACCCATCCTTAATCCCAGGTAACAAATAATCTATTTATTCTCCATGTCTGTAGTTTTGTCACTTTGATAATGTTATATAAATGGAATCATATAGTATATAACCTGTTGGGATTGGCTTTTTTCACTCAGCATAATTCTCTGGAGATTTATCCGAGTTGTTGTATGTATCAATAGGTTGTCCCTTTTTACTGATGAGTAGTATTCCGTGGTATGGATATACCAGGTTGTTTAAGCATTCATCCATTAAAGGACATCTGAATTTTTCCCAGTTTTTGACTATTACAAATGAAGCTTCTATGAACATTCATATACAGGTTTTTGCTTGAACCTAAGTTTTCATTTTTCTGTAATAAATGCCCAGGAGTAAATGTGAAGATACCAGTTCACATCCACTGTGATGGCTATAACCAAAAAGTCAGTTGGTGAGGATTTAGAGAAATCAGAACCCTTATGCACTGCTGGTAGGAATGTAAAATGGTGCAGCTGCTCGGGATAACAGTCTGGCAGTTCTTCACAAGGTTAGACAAGGAGTTACCAAATGACCCAGAAATTCTGCTCCTAGGGATACCCAAGAGAAATGAAAATACATGTGCACACAAAACCTTATACATGAGTGTTCATAGCAACATAGTAATAGAAAAGGTAGAAACAACCCAAATGTCCATCAACTGATGAATGGATAAATAGCATATGGTATGTCTATACAATGGAATATTATTTAGCAATAAAAAGGAATAATATCCTGACACATACTGCAACATAGATGAAACTTGAAAACATTTTGTTAAATAAAAGAAAGCAGTTACAAAAGATCACGTATTATATGATTCCATTTCTATGAAATGTCCAGAGTAGTCAAATCTATAGAGACAGACTAGGGGGTTGGGGAAAATGAGAAATGACGACTAAATGAGGCTTCTTTTTGAGGTGATAAAATGTTTTAAAATTGATTGTGGTCAAGTGTTATACAACTCTGTGAATATACTAAAAACCATGGAGTTGTAGATTTTAAGTGGGTGAATTATATGGTATGTGAGTGATATCTCAATAGTCTATTAAAAAATGAAACTGTAGGCATCCTTATCAGTTAGGCATATCTGTGTGGGTCTATTTCTGGCCTTTCTGTTCTATTCCAATGATCTGTGTGTCTGTCTCTCCACCAATACTACACAGTCTTGATTACTGTAGCTGTAAAAAAAAATTGAAATTGAATAGACAATTTTCCCACTTTATTCTCTTTTTCCAAAATTGTTTTTAGCTATTCTAGTTCCTTTGTTATTTCATATAAATTTTAGAATAATCTTGCCTATATCTACAAAAAATTTTGTTGAGATTTTTATTGGCGTTATATTAAACCTCTATATCAGTTGGACAGAATTAACATGTTTACTGTGATGCCAATCCATGAACACAGACTACCTCTCCAATTATTTAAATCTTCTTTGTCTTCTATGATTTTGTAGTTTTCAGCATACAAGTCCTGTGCATGTTTTGTTAAATTTGAAAATTTTGGTGTTTATATGTTCATTGCTAATATATAGAACTACAATTGATTGTATCAGGTGGTTTTTTGTTTTTATTTTAAACTTAATTTTATAATTTATTGATAGCAAAAATGTTTAAAATAACGTGATTCAAAAGTTATTCTTAAATAATAAGGGTATTTTCTGTAAGTGGAAAGTCTGAAAGTCAATTAAGCTTTAATATCTGAGAATTTTAGAATCCATAGACTATTGAATCACATGTACATTCTCATTTCGCTTATTTTCTTGGGTCTGCACCTTGTGCCTATAGTAAGTATTCTCAGAGTCTTCCTTCATTTTTTCTCTTCAGATTAGAAGTATGTTTAACATAAATGCTGAAAGTCAACATTTTCTTGACAACCTTTTATATTTCCATGACTGGATTTTTTTCTAGACTGGTGTCATTCAGTATTTCTACATTGAAGACTGGCAATTTGTCAATGATTATCGACATCCTGTCAGTGTGAAAAAGATTTTTCCTGACCCAAATGGGACCAGATTAGTTTTCATTGATGAAAAAAGCGATGGATTTGTCTACTGTCCAGTAAGTCTAGAAAAGTTTTTAAATGCTTGTTTTTAAAGAATGCACCATATGAAGAAAACTGCTTTTAAAATATATTTCATATATAAAATCCTCTTAAACATCGCCGAGGATTATAGTACTTTGTTATCATGTTTGTAAGACATTTTCATGACTGTTTACATCAAGAAAACTTTTTCTGTTATTCTGCAACTTTTTATGGTGTCAGCCCCAGAGAGATTTTTTCATGGAAAACGTTATTGTATTCTGTACCACTTTTAATATTATTTACTGCGCAGTATCATGGTGTATCATCATGTACATGACTTTCTCTCCAGATAAGCAAAAAGCTTCAGAGGGAAGGGACTACACCCTGTCATATCTGCCCACAGGTATGGTCCCTACCACCCTGTCATATCTGCCCACCTTAGTTGATTTTCCTCTTTCCTTAAAAATGCTGGACGCAAAGAAAAGGTATTTTTGTATTAGATGATTAAAAACAGATGGACCCATTTTTAGAATCAGTTACTATTATTTTTAAACATCCTTGGCTTTTTTGAAAATAGATTTAGAAAGAGGAATTGTGGTGTTTTTACATCATTTGATGTACTTGGGTTTTTCATTTATTTTTGATATCCGGTTAATGATTTGCTGCGTTCTTGGTCACAGTCCACATAGCCTACAGCTGCTCTTGGACCCTTTAACTGCTCCCCAGGTGTCTGAGCTTTGCCTTAGTGAAGACGCCATTCGATGAAGACAGCTTTCCCCTCACCACACACTTTGCTAGATACTAAGACTTCCTTCCTTCTGTTTCTCTCCCTCTCTCTTTCTTCCTGTCTTCCCTTCCTTTCTTTCTCTCCCTATCATTTTTTATTATCTTTCTTTCTTTGACAGATATAAAAGGCTTCCACAAGAGTGCCTCTATTATTTATTCTTATTCTTATTATTTATTCTCAACCCATTCCTCTCCCAATCACAAAACAGAATAAGAAAAATGACGTAAATGTAAAGATAACCTTGAGTTCCCTCTACTTAATAAAGACATTCAGTGTGTACAGATCTGCTTTCTGTAACGGGTGTAAGCAGAGCTGCCTTGCTTGCCCTGCGCAGGTTCACCGCCAGTGGAAACTGTTGCTTAGACAGGGCACACAAGAGGTTCAGAGGGTAAATCAGGTGTCTGACAGCAGTTCAAGTCAGACCTGGGGTCTGAGTGCTAGGGAAAGGGCAGAGACCTGCCCTACCGGCCAGCCCAGTGGCATAGTGGCTAAGTTTGCACTCTCCACTTCAGCGGCCTGGGGTTTGCAGGCCCGGATCCCAGGCATGGACCCAGCACCGCTCACCAAGCCACACTGTGGCAGCTCCCTCATGAAATAGAGGAAGATTGGCACAGATGTTAGCTCAGCGACAGTCTTCCCCAAGCAAACAAGAGGAAGATTGGCAGCAGACGTTAGCTCAGGGCCAATCTTCCTCACACACACACACAGAAAAGGACTTGCCCTAAAAAATGTGATGCACTTTTCCTTCTCTTTTTACAGTTTTCCTTTCCTTAGTAATTTCTGCAAGAGAGGCTAGTATGAGCTCCCTCATGGGGTTGGGGTGAGGTTTCAGTGAGTTGATTTTTCCATACGCGTGATCAGGTTCATGGTAGCTGTTTA
Organism: Equus quagga; assembly: GCF_021613505.1. NCBI lineage: Eukaryota > Metazoa > Chordata > Mammalia > Perissodactyla > Equidae > Equus > Equus quagga. Next base: position 10,557,423 of record NW_025796728.1, on the reverse strand, counting down.
GCCGCTGTTAGTTAAAGCCCTGCCCTCTTTACCTCTTTACCACCCTAAACCTCTCAAGTTCTGCCATTAACTCACTTGTTGCTGCTCATCTCCACAGCCTTTTCCAACTCTAACCTGCAGCTCAGTTAAGTTTTAAGAAGAAAAACCACACAGAAGAATGACTCTACGAGAGCACAGGCTGTCCCCAACCCAACGTGCGGAAGGGTCTTAGCTTTTATCCAAATTAAGATCTCATTCGTAGGTTAGAATTTTAGGAGTTTGGGCGGGATATCTGAGGGGAGTGTGGTGCCATAGGAATAAATTCCTCTGTTAAATAATACCCAGTCTTTCTAGAGTAAGGCCAGCTTGGCCAGGAAAGGAAAAGAGGGCTTGTGGTGTGGGGCCTTCCCTGAGGCCTCACACACAGGGGAAGGCTGCGCTAAGGCCCTTGGACTCTTGGCCAGTGGGCTGTGCATTTTATTTGATTTGAGCCCCCACCTTGTCTGCATGCTGCTATTGCAGCTCCATTTCCCACTCGGCATCAAAAAGTGTGAGAGAAACATTGCTCCTGTGATGTACCTGTATGAAAATATCTAACTATTAAACTACAACTATTCCTCTTTAAAACTCTTCTATTTACTTGCAGTTTCCCTTCATATGTATATTTATTCAACCTGTTTTTCCTCACTGTGTGGATGGTAGGGAAGTGACTCATGTTGTACAGGGAAAGATCCCTTTTTTCTTATGTGGGCCCTAACCTTGTACCCCATCACTCCTTATATGCCCATAAAGGATGACTTGTATTATATTATAGAAAGTTCGCAAACATGTTGCCCTTGAGAGAGGCAGTAGAGTGTAGTAGTTAAGTGCATGGACTTTAAAGACAGACAGACCTGGATATAAGATGAGGCATAATAATAACTAATACTTCTGTGCTGAGTACTCTTTACATATATCAGGGATCTCTTTTAATTCTCATGGCTGCCCCAGAAATAAATACTTGTCTTATTGCCATTTTACAGATGAATAAATTAAGGCACAGAAAAGATTAGTAACTTGTCCAGGATCACACAGCCAGCAAATGGTATCAGTGGTCTGAGCCCAGGGGCCTTCCTCCAGAGTTCTCACTTGGATGGGATTCCCAGGTTCCCATCTATAAACTGAATACAGTTCTAGTGCCTACTTTGTAAATAGGATGATGCACATAAAGCTTTTAGTACAGTGTTTGCCACATAATAAGCACTCAACAAATGGTTACCTTTTTAAAAAAATTTTACCACCAGTCGACTGGCACTGGTGGGCTCATCTTTACAAACTGAGCGTCAGGATCGCACAGTGGTTAGAAGCCTAGACTGTGGAACCAGGCTTCCTGGGTTCAAGTCCTGGGTCTTCACCTTATTAACTGTGTGACTTTGGGCAAATTTCTCGGTGCCTCAGTTTCTTCATCTGCAAATGAGCATAATAACAGTACCTGTCTTGTCGAGTGTAAGGTTAGAATTGAATGAGGTTACATGTGTAAGTAATCAGTACAATACCTGGTAAGCAACACTATCCAGTAGAAATATAATTTGAATCGCATATATAATTTAAAATTTTTTACCAGCTACATTTTTTTAAAAAGGTGAAAACAAACAGGTGAAATTGATTTTAATAATTAATTTAACTCAATATGATCATTTCAATATGTAATCAATAATATAAAAAATTATTAATGAGATGTTTTACACTCTTTTTTTGATACTAACGCCTTGAGATCCAATGTGTGGTTTACACTTACACACATCTCAATTCAGACAAGACACATTTCAGTGCTCAGTAGCCACTCGTGGGTATTAAATAGCCACTGTATTGGCCAGCACAGCTCTATAGCATTAGTTATTCTGATTTGCAGGAGTTTTATATTTCATTCTCATTTTGAGAGGAAGATAGGGAGGAGGCAGGTAGTTCTCAGCTCCACATTCAGGATGTATAGAAGCCTGTCTGCCTGAGTTATGGAATATATGGATTGATTATTTCCTAAAGGTCATATTATAGTAACAGTACATTTTATGTTTGTTGGAATACATTGGTTTTTAAATAAAACATACCCAGCAGAATTTAGCTAAATTTTAAATCATGTATGAATTAATTTCTGTTTCTTCTCTAGTTGGAATATTTCTAAACCAGTGTTATTGAAAATTTTCTAAACACAAGTGTATTCATAGTTTTAAATTTCCATCGTCTTGAGCAGCTTCAGCTTTTTTTCTTAACCTGAACCTTTGTGTCCACACTTATAGTTTTTCCTGCAAATTTACCAAATTTTAGGTAAAACCCTTGGTTTAACATATAACAACAGTTTTTTTTTTTCAAGCTAGCCCTAGTATAGGAATGGGAAAAGAAACTTTCCTTTCTCTTACGGTTGGAGTGTCATCGGGTCGAATGTGGGTTGTAAGCTATGCCAGCTAAGGCTGCAAACAGGCTGCTACCAAGACACATGGTGATGATTTCTGTACAGACTCAAGGCAATTCTGTAAATCCTGTTTTGTAGGTTAATGATGCTACCTATGAGATTCCAGATTTCTCACCAACCATTAAAGGTGTTCTTTGGGAAAACTGGCCAATGGATAAAGGTGTATTTATTGCTTACGATGATGATAAGGTGTACACTTATGTCTTTCACAAGGACACTATACAAGGTACTTACACCTTTTTGTACATTCATTGATAAATAAATTTCCATTGCAGTGAAATTAAAACATTCCTTTCTGATGCTTGTGGTGAGTATTAGCTTTTCAGCATTAAGATGTCTGTTTTATAATATAGGATCCAAGGTCATTTTGGCTGGTGGCACCAAAGTTCCCTTCTCTCATAAACCTTTGCTGTTATATAATGGAGAGTTGACCTGCCAGACACAGAGTGGAAAAATAAACAACATCTACCTTAGCACGCACAGCTTCCTCAACAGTTTAAAAGATGTGGGGCCTAACGAACTGAGACAAATGCTGACACAGACTTTAATGCTAAAAAGGTAGGGTTTAAAACAGTTCTCTGGAGCTTCTCATTTGCTTTTGTGATTTTAAGGTCAAATCCTATTAAAACCGATGGAGATAATAGTATTTACCTTGTTTACTTCACGGGATTATTGTGAGGCTCTGATAAGATAATGGATATGAGGATGTGTACCAATTCTAAAGGAAGTACTGTTATACTCTTGGTGCTTTATTCCAAGAAAAGCCCTTCAGAACAAAAAGGTTTCTCATCACGCGAATAGCGCAATTACCTTGAAATTCTAGGAAACCTAATTATTTCAACAGTATCTTAATTTCATCGTAATAAAATTTGATTTTGCCTTGCTTTTTCCTCTTCCCTTTTAGGGCCAATGGGAATTCCTGTGTGGTCTAATTCTTCTGACTCTCTTAAACGTTGCTGTTTCTCAGGGTCCCCTGAGCTCCCTTCTTCTCACTCTAATTATTCTTCTTGGGTGAATCTCCTCTACGTACATGACTTTGGTACCATCCATACAAGACTGACTCCAGATGTGCGTCTTCAACTTAAACCTGTGTTTACCACTGCCTACCAGTCATCTGTATTTGGGAATCCATGAGCTCCTCAAGCTTGCCCAGTTTAAAACAGCTCATCATTTTCCCCAGCCCTCTCTACTCCCCCTGTCCTAATCACACATGAACATGCCCCAACACACACTTACACCTACACACACACCCCTGATCCTTTTCTCCTCCTGTATCCCCGCATCTTAACTCAGGCCCTCACTTGGAATAATATATAATGCAACCACTTCCTGGCTCCTCTCTCTGCTGACAGCCTCATGACACTCTAATCTCTTCACACACTTGAAAATGGGTCTGATCCTCTCATTCCCCTGCTGAAGATCTTTCACTGACCTCCCATCACCCTTAGGAAGAAATCCCTGCTCCTCAGAGACCTCAGCGTGACATACTAGGCACTTGATGATTTGATACCAGCCTTGACTGTGCCCACTTCTCCACTCCCTCTGTGCCACTGGCTGCTGGAATTAGATGTTTTTCATGCTTCTTTGCCTTGGCACATGCTGCTTTCTCTTCCGGGAATAAACTTCCCCTATCTCTGTACGTAGTTAACTCCTCCCTCTTCACCATTCATGGGAGCCCTCTCCTGCCCCAGGAAGCCTTCCCCTGACCGACCACTGGCAGTCTAGGTTGGGGACCTCTCTGATATGTCACCTCAGAGTCAGGATGCAGTATACTCAGTGGTTTAGAGCACTTTACCACTTTCCACCGTGTGACTTGGGCTAGTCTTTGAAGACCTCTAAGCCTCACTCTCCTCATCTTTAAGAAGAAATAGTAATACGTGGTGGATACAGTTGTTAGGGTAATCCAGTGAGAGAATTTATGCACAGTACTTAGCACAAAGACTCGCATATTGTAAGCGCTGCATTGTCTCTGTCATACTGTGTTATAGTCATCTGCTTACTTCTGTCTCTTCCACCTTTCCCAATTGTGACCACCTAAAGGACAGTGACTTTGTTTGATCTTTGTGTCTTGGTTCCAAGCACAGTTCCTGGCACATAATAGGTACTCAGTAAATGTGTTGGATGGAAAAATGCATAGGTGAATAGATGGATAGACGTAATATATTCATTAATGTAGGAATTCCACAAAAAGCTTAATTGGTACTTACGGTCATGTTTTAAATCAGAAGTCAGCAAACTTTTGCTGTTATGAGCCGAATGGTAAGTATTTCAGGCTTTAAGAGCCATAGGATCTCTGTCACAACTACTCAAGTCAGCTGTTGTGGCGCAAGAGCACCCGAGAATTGGTACAAATGGGCTGATGAATGGCCGTGTTTCATTCGAACTTATTTTCAAAAACAGGCAGCTGAATGGATTTGGCCTGTAGGCCACAGTTTACTGACCCCGGTTTTAAACTTACAAATTTATAGAAATAGAGTAGTAATTTTATTAGACTTATGTGAGAACAAAAATAATTTTCATGTATGTGTGAAGTAAACCAAAAAGTAAATAAATAAATAGAATTAGTCGTTAATGAGAGAGGGTGGTTACACAGAGTAGATTCAGATTAATAAAAGAAATTCAAGGAAAAACATCTCCAAAAAAGGAAGAAAAGTTTCTGTAGTTTTTCATAATTTGGAAATGATGATCACAGATTAAGAAACGTTTTGCAAAATTTATCTAGGCCGTAACACTAAATTATATGTAATCTGAAAATTACCTAATAGGGAACAAGTAGAGTGCCCTGATTAAGCTTTATGTACTCAAATCCTAGGTTCTCCGATGCTTGGGAAATGTGCAGGATTCTGCAGGATCACGCTGCCTGGAACGAGTTGGCCAGAGCTTGTCTGCACCACATGGAAGTGGAGTTTGCAATTCGCGTTTACCGGACGATCGGAAATGTTGGCATAGTGATGTCCTTGGAACAAATAAAGGTAAACAGCATTTTACAAGACCTACCAGTTTAGGATTTAAATCTTATTTATTCAAAGGTTTTACATTTATGCAGTTACTCTTAGCTAACTCATAAACACGTTAATTGATAAAACAATTACCACTTCCTACTAAGCGAAGTATTTTTTTTTAAAAAGAAAAAAAAGTAAACCTATGTATTTCTTCTCATTAACACTGCTTCTATTTGTAGGGAATAGAGGACTACAGTCTTTTGGCAGGACACCTTGCCATGTTTACGAATGATTTCAACCTGGCTCAGGACCTGTACCTTGCATCCAGCTGTCCTGTTGCTGCCCTGGAGGTATGGTAGCAAATAAGCAGGGGCAGAGGAATGTGTAAAGGAGGCTCTCACCTTTTGTATTTAAAGTTAAAATTTCTTGGTACCAGACACCACATGCCTTCCCCCTCCTAAAATTTAGACTGCATCTTTAAGAACCCCTGAGTACTCATTAACTTCAAAACATTTTCATTCTACGTTCTGTGGAGCCATAAAAGGCATGATACTGTAATATTATAAAATAATTTAAAGTCTAAATGTGTCTGTAGAGAATAGACTATGTAACTTCCAAAAACATATCCAAATAAACACAGCCACCGTTTATTGAGTGCTCACAGGTGCCAGGCACTTTGCTAAGCACTTAGTATATTTTAGTCAGTTTAACCCTCACAACAATTCTGTGAGATAGTACTATTATTTTCTCTATTTTCTAAATGGGAAAACTGAGGTGCATTTATCCTCTATCTATTGTATGAACTTCTCTTGTGTATTAAGAGGTGGGCTAAGGACTAGTGTACCATCACTAGCTCCCCAGAGGTGAGCACTGCAGGGAAAGGACTAGCACAGAGTGAAGGACCCAGTTCAACGCAAGGAAGGAGAGAGATGTGGCTGCCCGGAGTAGTGATTAAGAACACGGACTTTCGAGTCGGGCATGTCTGGGTTCAAATCCCAGCTCTGTGTAAACTTGGACAAGTTATCTTATCTTTCCGTGCCCAAGATCCCATTTCTTTAAAGTTGGGATAACTACTTAGCCCACAGGGTTGTTGTAAAGATTTAAAACTGAGATTAGATTTTTTGGAACAGTGATCTAGCAGTTGTAAAGACACAAAAGGGGTAGCTGTTGTCATTACCATTTTTCCACCTCGAACCAGCATTTCCACAACTACGTAGAGGAGTTGGTTTTGAAAACATATTTGCAATTAATATCACAACTTCCCTTGTTCAAACTATTTTATAGCAAATTTTAATTTTAAGTTTTAAGTGAACTAAATTAATTTCTTTAAGAGGAAATTGAAATAATTTTACAGTGTTATTTAAGGTCATTGAGGACACCCTGAGAAGCTTTCAGAACTTGGATTGGTATGCACTAACGTAGGAATATGCTGTGATGAGTGAGGGCAAAGACGTCATCTTAGCTCTTCTGCCTTTTGCTGTGGACACTTGTCACGTGAGACTAGATTTGTAAAGGATTTGAGGTGATGGCTTCACAGTGGAGACGGGTGATTGCTCCCTGTCGTTCCTTAGCCTCACTTTGAAGGCCGATGAGTGAGCTAGATAAAGAGATCAGAGGCGAAGCCCTACTGCCCGACTCTGCCACATACTAACAGTGTGAGTTCATGTGCAAAACTAGCCTCTCTTTACTTCAGTCTCTGAATCTCTAAAATGGGCGCAAGAACAGTTGATTGCAAAAGGCCTAGTTGTGAAAAGTAAAAAAGCTCGTGCCCTAGAACAGTGCCTGGCAGAAAACAGCCCTTGAAAAATGTTAGCTATTATTAATTCTTTACAAAGTGTGAATAAAGTGAGGAGTGATCTCTAAAAACTCTTTAATAATTAGTTTATATTTGAAATTGTGCACCAGACACAGATAGAAGACCTCGGGAGCCAGGGAGAAAGACTCATTCACTTTTTATTTATGTGTGCTATTATGCATGTTGTGACATAGCTTCAGATTTTCTCAGAAAATAATATCAATTCCTATAGTCAAGTATTTCTCAACTTTTGTAATCTGCCCTCTAAGAAGAAAAATTAGTTTTAATTTATTTAATTGATTGAACTTTAATTCAATTTTTCCCTATTGAGAAAAATTAAATACTAAAGATAAAGTTTTTGTTGGATAGGATTGAGTTTTAGAGAGCCACAGACCACTGTAATAACTCAGAGGTTTTTGCTCCGCAAGAGCAAAAAAAATTTTCACCTCCTTGGGGCTCTGTCGCCCCCACTGAGAATGTATGCCATAGAAATGTATTATCTTTGCAAAGATCAATTCCGTTTTTTAAACAAAAAGTTTTTGTAATCACTCTTATTAAAACTAGCGCTATATAGTGACTGTGCAAAATAATTTGTTCATTTGAAATTAAGACCTTTCTCTTCCTGATAGATGAGAAGGGATTTACAGCACTGGGACAGTGCTCTACAACTGGCCAAGCGTTTAGCCCCAGACCAAATACCATTTATATCAAAAGAATATGCTATTCAGCTTGAATTCACGTGAGTCCTCCTCTTTGTATGTTTTAATCGGTATCTAATTACTGAATATCTTCAATTCTAAGCTGCCATTTATTATAAGGCCCTCCACTGACTTAATAATTGCTGAAGAGGGAAAAAGCCGTATTAATTGTACATCCAAAAAATATTTTTTCTAACTAATAATGTCTTATCCATGCATTTACCCACTTTCATTTTCAGCATCAAAATCTAAGTTTGGGTCCAAGCCTTTTCTACATTTAGAGTCTGAATATTGTTTTGAATCACATTTGGCCAGCAACACTTATGCATAGCATCAGGGTGACATACCCCTTTTCATAACCTTTGCTCATGATCTTGACCCCCTTGAACATTTTGAGGATTTGAAGTGTAATTTCCAGGTATAGTGAAAAATACCAAGTTTTAGTCTATAACTTCCATTTGCTTAAATTTGTAGTTTTTCTTTTTTGTTAATTGAATTGCATATGGATAAAAATTCAACAGTTAATGTTGAAAATCAAGCCAGAAGCTTTTCACGGGCAGATATTCAGTGCTTGAGTAATGATCCTTCATGATGCGTAAATAGGCTTCACAAATCTTTCCTACCTTTGGAAATGTCGTAAGCTATTCTGAGAGATTTAGAATTTTCTAATGCTCCTAATTGCATGACAGTCTTAATTGTCAGAAGTCTTAATCAACAGACTATACATTTTTATTTCAATGCTGCATAAAGTGTCATTTTAGAGGCATTCAGGATCCAGCTTTAAGCTCACACTCAGCCATGGTTAATGCTACTAGTGCAAATACCTGCAGAGACAACAAAGGAATAATTTATTTGCAAATATAAGTTCACACGTGTATGTACAATGACACCACATCACAACCGGACAATTACCTTTCAGGTTCATTGTAAGATACATTCCAATTTCAAAAATAGTGACATGTAGAAAAATATTATTCTTTGAACAAAGAAAATATGGTTTTAACATTTGAGTTTTTACAAAAACATTTTTATATAGTTCTTTATTTTCATACAGACTTTGGATTCATTAAGAATATGACACACAGATAATAGTTGGAGAAATTATTCTATCAAAAAGTATTCTTTGGGGCTGGCCCATAGCCGAGTGGTTAAGTTTGTGCACTCCGCTTCAGCCCAGGGTTTCACTGGTTCGGATCCTGAGTGCGGACATGGCACTGCTCATCAGGCCATGCTGAGGGGGGCGTCCCACATAGCACACTAGAAGGACCTACAACTAGAATATACAACTATGTATGGGGGGGCTTTGGGGAAAAGAAGAAGAAGAAAAACCAAGATTGGCAACAGATGTTAGCTCAGGTGCCAATCTTTAAAAATATATATATTTTTTAAAGTACTTTTTATTTCTAACCAGGATACCTTATTTTAAATTTTCCATTTTGCAAATGAAAACTTTTTGGATATTTTATTTCTTCTTAATCAACCTTGATTTACATTTGTCACCTTTCTGCCCCTTACAAAGTAAATCCATACATTAAAAAGGACAAATTGGAATCTTAGGGCATAACACAAGGGACAAGGCCCAGTGCCCTGGGCCTCCATCTCTATCCTGGAGGTGACAGAGTCTTAGAATACAGAACTTCTGTGCTAAAGAGAAAAGGGTCACTACATCGGGAGATGACCCCCCATATCCTGTCAGAGCACAAACACCCCAGTAACCCTTGGACCATCCAAAAGACATTGATTTTTTCTTCTTTCCAAGGAATTGAAGCTTTTGTAGTAGACTCTCAAACTGTCTCATTATAGTCAGATGAGCTGAGGCCAACGGACAGCCTATGCTTTCTTGTTGATATTTTTTAACCCTTCTGCTCAACACTTGACCAAGAAGCCACCAATTCCCAAAACTTTCACTGCTATTTGTATGCTGACCCCTGCACCCTGATCTAGACACATACCCTGGCCCCCAACAATCAGGAGGGTTTCCCTTGTGATAGCAGTAATTAACTAGGTATATCTCATCATCATCAAATATCTGAGTAGCCACCAGCTGCTGATTTTGACCGCTAAGGCCCTAGGTCTGTGCTCACTTCCAACAGTTGGTTTCATTTTGCATCTAAGACCTTGATTGGGTCAAAGCAGGACCAGTCTATCAACTGTGCGAGGGATTTAGCTCTCTAGTCTGGGATTAGACTAATGAGCTAGATTCATATGGGAGTTCCAAAATAAAATAATAATAAAGTGAGTAAGCTAAAATAACATAAAAATAAAGTGAGAGTTCCAAAATCTTAACTTAGCATCTCCTAATTTGGCTTGCCAAAGGAAAACCTCAGCCTCCTGAAGGAGGGACTGTCATTCCTGTAGTCAGGAGATATTCCTAGCTGTGTTGATGTCATTGGGTCCAAATATTAGAAATTTCCACTTAGAAACATTGCTGCCTGTGGAGCGCTGGGCTGTCCAAAACAAAGTTCTCAATCAGCGGAACGGCTTTTCTTCCAAAAGATTCCTTGTACACCAAGAGATGAGGAAACCGAGTGAGGCCTAGTTGAAAGACTTGCCTGAACAGATAAGGTGGAGCTCAAATGGATCTCAAATAATGCCATTTTCAGAGCCAATTAATTTATTCTGGAGGAGATGGTTTCTCAGGGGAAGATGGATCTCCAAGTGGGTCTTATGCAAATCATTGATCCATTCTGTCTCAAATAACAAAAACAAATTGAGATAATACATATGTCCTGTGGATCTGCAGATCCATGTTGGCATCAGTCATGGGAATAGGGAGTATTGCTATTTATATTGTGTATAATGCTTTTTATCAGAGTGAGAACCAGGATCCCCAATACTGTAATCCTCAGCGTGTTCCTCCATTTCTACCCAGATTCTCTGAATTCATATTCTATTTATAAATATTGGGTCTTTGGAAAATGCATTGTTTTTTATGGTCACATATTGTCATTTAGTGCCCCAAAGGAGATGACCAAAAGTGGCCCATGAAATTTAATGTAGCTCCCCAAAATGCCTAGCATACAGCAAAGTCATTACCTTACAGTCTAGTATAATTCACCTTAATAATTATTTTTGAAGTAGCAAAATAATAATAGACTGCACTTGAAAAAAATGCTTGCATATATGTTGTATATCACATCTTTTGTGAGCCCAGGCAACTCAGTGACAAAGATTATGTTTTAAATCTTATACAGTCGTGAGCTGCATAACGACATTTCAGTCAATGACAAACCAAATATACGACAGTGGTCCCCTAAGATTAGTACCATAGAGCCTAGGTGTGTAGTGGACTGTACCATCTAGGTTTGCGGAAGTGCACTCTATGATATTTGCACAACTACAAAATCACCTAACAATGCATTTCTCAGAACGTATCCTCGTCATTAAGCAACATGTGACTGTATATGTAAATAAGATACTTAAATATGTATTAAAATTCACTCTGATTTTTCTTTCAGGGGTGATTATGTAAATGCATTGGCTCATTATGAGAAAGGAATAACAGGTGATAATAAGGTAACCTTGAATAAAGATAAGAGATGCATTTTTATCTTTGGGTGTGTTATTTCCACTTAAATTGTCTTATTTGCACTGTATTTATTCAACATCTAGCATGTGAGCGTTTTTTCAGTTTTTCAACAACTTTGCAAGGATATAGTTACATCATTTTAAAATATTTTAAACTCTTTAAAGATGACAATATTTTTATCAGTCTAAAAAAGATATGTTTTCTTTTGCATCCTAAATATAAGCTGCTTATTAAGGTTGTAAGATTTTTCTCTTTCTACTTACAGGCTAACTATGATTTTCATAAGGCTTTCCTTTTTACTCTTTTAAGAAGTTTCAATAACCACTTTAAAAGTGAATTCCCAGTCCATAGAAGTTCACCTACCATTTCGTCTCTCACGCTGCGTCTTTTATGATGAACCTGGAAAGCGTGCACTTTACCCACTATTCCAGCACATTCTCCCACCCCAGAATTTTAGCTCAAGAAGCTAAATTTTGCAATAAAATTGATGTTTTAAAGTTAGGTGATGTCTTGCAAAGGTTGAAAATCTTTTTATTTTCTGTTTTATATTTAACATTTCTATTACAAAAATAATACAATTTCATTATAGTCAATTTAAAAAATCACCAAAGTATGTTAACATGAAAAGTGAGATTCCAATATTCTCTTCTATATCCACACCCCTTAATGGTAACCACTATTAATGATTTCATGTATTTCCATCTAGAGTCTCTTCTAAGCATACAACTAGGTATGTAATGTGGATTTTTCTAAATATGAAATCATTCTTTTTCATTCATTCAGCATAGATCACCTGAGAATCAATTCTGTGAAAAGCAGCATTTTGCTTTCTTCATGGTCTTTCCAAGTCAATACATACGAATCTGTTTTAATCTTTTAAGAGCGTCTAATATTCCATTGTTTGGATGTACCATAGTTTTTTCATCCACTCCCTTATTGAATTATAGTTTGTTTTGGGTTTTTTTACAATCAAAAACACTGCAATGAATAGTCTGCCTAGTATGTGTATCTTTAAGTACCTAAGATAGTATTTATGAGGGATATATTCTTACAGGTAGGATTTCTAGGTCATAAAATGTGTGCTTTAAAATTTGTATATTGCTCTCCAAAAAAATTGTAGTGATTCGTACAGCTATCAGTTGTATATGAAAGTGTCCATCTCCCCCACATTCTCATAACACTGAATGTTATCAATCGTTTTATCTCTACCAATTTGATTAGCAAAAAATATTTTATGGGTGTTTGATTATTGGTGAAGTTGAGTACATTTTATTTATTTGTTGGCCAGTTGTGTCTATATTTTTATGAGTTGTCTAATCATGTCCTTTGCTCATTTATCTCTTGGGTTTTGACATTTTCTTTGGCTACGTCTGTTTTAGTTCATGCTTTATCGGTGTTCTCAAATACAGTAACTACTAGCCACATGTGGCTATTTAAATGATTTAAAATTAAATAACATTTAAAATTTAGTTCCTCTGTCATGCTAGCCATGTTTCAGTAGCCACTTGTGGCTATTAGCTACCATGTTGGACAGTGCAGATATAGAACATTTCCGTCATCACAGAATGTTCTACTAGATGTGCTGCTTTACATAAAATGTAATTTGATATTACATTTTACTAGTGCAGATTGGTTACTTGAAAAGTTCTTTAGCTATCTTTAATGAATTAAACAATTTTAAATAAATTAATAAAATTTTTAATGTTTAATTATGCCTAGTAGAGAAATCTTCAATTTGATAAACAGTTTTTTCCTCTTAATTTTATTCATAGCGTTTATGTTATATATCCACTATATTACTTCTTACATAAAATTTTATACCAAGAAGACATACAAAGATATGCAAGGCATTATGACAAGGGATAGTAAAAATTTGATCATAAGCATAAAATATCTAGACATCTGAAGAAAAAAAATATAACTTTGTAACAGATGATTTTTAAAAAAAGACTCAATGTTACTTCAAAATCTTTAGATTTGCCTGAAAAGATTAATGAAAGTAGACCATAACCTTTGGGCTCGTTTTAAATTTAAATTAATTGTTTGGCTGAAATACATCATTTTAAGTTTGGGTCTGATTGTTAGTTATCGGCCTTATCCTTACAGGAGCATGATGAAGTGTGTCTGGCTGGAGTGGCCCAGATGTCCATAAGAATGGGAGACATACGCCGAGGGGTTAACCAAGCCCTCAAGCATCCCAGCAGGGTCCTTAAGAGAGACTGTGGAGCCATCCTGGAGAATATGAAGGTGAGCTTTTCTGTGTGCAAATATTCATGTGATCTTAGGCATAATAAATTGAGTACTTTAATAATCTCATATTATTTTAGCAATTTTCAGAAGCAGCCCAACTGTATGAAAAAGGTCTCTACTATGACAAAGCAGCATCTGTTTACATCCGCTGTAAGAACTGGTAAGAATTTGCTGGAATTTGTTCTGAGCAAGTGTGAAAGTGAATGGGTTCGATGGTCTCCCCGCCTTTTTCCTTGCTGCTCCTCCTGCCTGTCTGTACGTCCTGTTCTGCCTATCTGGGCCTTCCTTCCATCTCCTTTTTCTTTTCTTATATGAGTTCGTATTTGTAGTTCTTTTTCCAGAGAATACCACATTCACTTGGTTTGGTATGGGGAAATCCGGATCAGATAAATTACTAGGGGAAAAAAAAGCCCTGTTGCCCCAAATTGTTAATGAACTAACCTTCATTTTCCCACAGTGGGTGGGCTGGTGGTGGAGGGTCAAGAGAAAAACCTGTTAAATCTTTTACCTGTAGGAGCCAAGATTTTAGAAAGATCATGCTAACTGTTTTTTGAATCCTAAAGACTAACATTTGATTGTAGGAAGCTCCTTTGGGAGTGACTATGGTGCTGATACTCTCCTAAACCTACCTTTCTAGGGCAAAAGTTGGTGAGCTTCTGCCTCATGTTTCTTCTCCAAAGATTCACTTGCAGTATGCCAAAGCTAAAGAAGCAGACGGAAGGTTTGCACACTTTCTCAAATTTACACAAATTTAATGTTTTATAAACTAACTGTTAGTATTTGTAACCCTCTAAGAAAGGCAAAGTTGAGAAAGACAAAAATCGTCTTTACCCCTCACCTGGCCTGACATGGCAGACTATTGAATTTTCCTCATACTTCATATGCCTCAGTCGATCCTTTATATGTTCATTTTATTTGAGGGTATTTCCTTTTATTTGAGGGTTAAATACTAGAAGTTGGAATTTTGATATAATATGACGTGAAAATGAAGTTAAGGGATAGTCATTTTATGAAAGAGGATAACTTAGTGATGCAGAGGGAAAGAAAAGTGAAAAGATGTGAATTCCACACCTATAGCTGCACCATTTAAGTCACAAAACAGTATTAAAATACAGCTGTGGACAGTTACCATCCTAAATAAACAAAGATCTCCTGCAACTTCGTACAAGAAACTCAAAGGTGCTAGGACGGAATAGGCCAAAGACAAGGAGGAGTCCCAGAGGAGGAAATACAATTCTGAAATTGTATTTCATGTGAACATGAAAGAGTCCTACTTCAGTAATAGTAAATTAAAGCAACAGTATATCATTTTAACCTATCATATTGGGATTTATTTTAAACTAATGATCATACTGTCAAAATGCACTTGTTGGTGGCCCAATGATGTTGTGGTTAAGTTCTCGCACTCCGCTTTGGTGGCCTGGGGTTCACAGGTTCGGATCCCAGGTGCAGACCTACACACTGCTCATCAAGTCATGTGGCGGCAGGCGTCCAACTCATAAAATAGAGGAAGATGGGCACAGATGTTAGCTCAGGGCCAGTCTTCCTCACACACACGCAAACATGCATTTGTTATACATGACTGATGGGGGGGTAAATTTCTAAAGCCTTTATGAAGCTATTTGGCAATATGTATTAAGAGATTTTTAAAGGTTAATACCCTCCACTTTCAGAAAAGTAACCTTAGGAAATAGATATTTATACACTGAATGTCTTGTTGAAATGGAAAGAGCTGGAGAGTTAATGGAGACTGAAGAGAAGTCTTGAGCTCCATCTAGAGGTCGACACACAAAGATTTTATATATCACTGTTAAACTACAGCTCTAATTGTGAAAAATTCCATATTTTCTGTTTTCTAAAATAAGCCTATATTACTCTTATAATCTTCCCAGTCAAAAAAAACCAAGTAAAATGTAAAAAATTACATAGATATTGAAATGTGTTCATTTTCACATTTGGTGAATTCAATATTGGTATTTTAGTGTTCAATACTGGTATTTACAATTCAATATTGGTATTTTACTGTTCGTTTATAAACCCCTAAGAAGAACATTTTAGTGAGATGCTTCCTGGTATTCTTTCTGATGAAAAACAAAGAAGTTCAAGAAAAATAAGCAACCACCATCAATAAAAGAGAAAAGTGTCTCAAACATTTCTTGACATTTTTCCCCCAATTGTGACAGTGTTAAGAAAGTTTGTCTGAACTGAGTATTTCTTATAGATACAAAGAAGCTGTTCTGGCGTATGAGAATGCAAAACAATGGAACAGTGTAATCCGCATCTATCTGGACCATCTCAACAATCCTGAAAAGGCCGTCAGTGTTGTCAGACAGACCCAGTCTCTGGATGGGGCCAAAATGGTGGCCAGGTAACATAATGCATTAATATTTTTGGACTTCCAAAAACTAGCGTTAAAAGAAGGGCCCACTTCCTCTTATCAAATAAATAAATTCAAATGGAATATTTATTTTTTCCTACCTTTTTTATTAGGTCCAAATGTTTAAATTCAAATACTGTTTGTTGTGGTCAGCATATGAGAGTATGTTTGTCAGATATAAGCATATAGTATAGAACTGCAGTTTAACTAATACACTTTTATTTTGAAATGATTTCTCATGGTTTAAAAAGATTTTATTTTGTAAATAACAAACTTAATTTAATGAGTCAAGCTAATGAAAGTACTTCGTTTTAGGTTTTTTCTACAGTTAGGTGACTATGGGTCTGCCATCCAGTTTCTCGTTATGTCCAAATGTAACAATGAAGCTTTCACACTGGCTCAGCAACACAACAAAATGGAAATATATGCAGACATTATCGGTAAAT
The DNA here is from genome assembly GCF_021613505.1 of Equus quagga. Classification (NCBI taxonomy): domain Eukaryota; kingdom Metazoa; phylum Chordata; class Mammalia; order Perissodactyla; family Equidae; genus Equus; species Equus quagga. The sequence continues at coordinate 10,540,958 of NW_025796728.1, read as the reverse complement.
ATCATTATTTTCCCTAATTTCTCTTTAAGATTTTTATCATAGAAACACTTTGACTCTTATGATCTAATGGTCAGATTGATGTACCCTCAAGCACACGTGCACACACCATTTAGACATAGACACACACGTATCCATATGTTACCTGTCAGATTCCAGGATCCCTGCTATCACCTTAAAGGTAAGATGGAATTATAAGACCGTTTTCAGAAATTAAGGTTTTCTGGGTGAATTCCAAGAGAGACCAGATTTCCCACATCCTGCTATTGATCAACCAGTGGGAAAGCAATCTTCCAAAACGAAGGTGACAGGACATGCAGAATGATATTTGAGAAAGTGAATGTTTTCATAAATTTTTTAAATTGAGTTACAAATTAAGAATATATGATTACTTTGAAGAAGAGTGATATACGCAAGACGTGGTCTTTAAAGATTCTGAAAGTCCAAAAGAGAAGTTTATAACCTGAGAACACCTGCTTATAGGTTTTCCTCCCATGTTTGCAATTACTCTTAGAAACTACTGAAAGAACTTTCAGATTTTCATTTTATGGGCCATTACTTGTGGTGGTGTTTTGCTTTGTTTGTGTGTGTGTGTGTGGTAAAACATACATAACTTAAATTTACCACTTTAACCATTTTTAAGTGTACAGCTTGGTTGCATTAAGTACATTCACATTGTGCAACCATCACCACCATCCATCTCCAGACCTTTTTCGTCATCCTAAACTCAAACTCTGTATCCATTCAACAGTGACTCCCTGTTCCCTTCAACCCCTGGTAACCGCTGTTCTACTTTCTGTCTCTATGAATTTGACTATTCGTGGTACCTCATATAAGTGGAATCATAAAATACTTGTCCTTTTGTGTGATTTTGTTTTTTAAAATTCACAAAATGCCCATAAGAATTGATGATAGGAGTCATGAGAAAACTTTTGTTTCAGTCTGTCAGGGAACAAATAGGTAAAAGCATCTTCTAATATCTTAGGAAGTCATTCAGATAATTACTGAAAATAAATAGTTAAAAAAAAGAAGTACCGATAAAAGCAACATTAGAATTATTCATGTTTAACTTGACAGATGACACTTCTGTCCTAATGTTACAAATCACCATTGCACTAACACACTTCAGTTTTTCGAATTTCGTACGGATGTGGCTTATCCTATATCATGTACATACTCACCCCCACCCACCCCCAGAACAACACACACACTTCTCTCCACCTTTCTGTACCCGCTGCTCTTATAAACTCACATCTGCCTTGGGCTGGAGGCACAGGGCGGATGTCGCTTGGCTAGCGTCCTGAGCCTCCAGCTCCCGTGGGTAAATGTAAACAGTGAGTGGCACGCCAGCAGCTTTGAGCTCCTTCTTCCTCTGTGCTTAATATGTTTAAGCCTCAAACCAAAAGAAAAGCAGCGATAAAGGAAAAACAGAACATCTGTTGTCCACTTGACTGTCATCTTCCTTACTTGTCTGACAAAGGCAGACAGACTGTTGTTTAAAGCAGGCGTCGCTGAGGAAGGGGGGCGGGTTCATGCGTATTACGGGGAACTTGGCTTCTGCTTGTTCTGCAACTCCAGGCAATTGGTGGTTGACATTATAGTCCTAGTTGTTCCTGTTGTTTTAGGAAACGCGATTGAGACTCTTAAAGAATGGTAAAGGTCACTAAGGGTCATGTCAAACCGTAACCTAGATTCTCGCAAAGCCTCATAATTCCTCTCCTGAGTCTTGTGTAGAGTGAAGAGAAGACGGAGCAGAGTTGATTTGTGGGGTAATTGTGATGAGTGTGTTTTGTGATGAAAACAGGCACTGATAATAACACTGCTATTTGCTGTTGAAAGTTTTTAATCACCTACTTTTAGATCAGCCGTTTTTAAGATCTTGTTTACCTTTTATTGCTAACGTAAAATAAGTTTTACTCAGATGTATTACTCAATGAGCTTCTGTTGTAGGTTCTGAAGACACTACTAATGAAGACTACCAAAGCATTGCCTTATATTTTGAAGGAGAAAAAAGACATTTTCAAGCTGGAAAATTCTTCTTGCTGTGTGGCCAATATTCACGAGTTAGTATTTGCCCAGAAAACATGCAGTGGACTCCGCAGGAACGAGTATAAGACTTATTTTTAAGTATCTTGTGTTCCCAGACACCCACGTGTGAAATCTCAAAGTCAATTTTAAAATCTTCCCCTCTCTGCCACACCCAGTCACATTCTTCCTTCATAATCTCTCTCACGTCTCTCTCTTTTCATTCTAACTTCCGTCAACTTAATCCAAACCAGGGTCACCTCACTTTAGATTTTTGCAGTATTTTCCTATTTTCCCTGTTTTTAGTTTCTCTCCCTATAACTCATCCTCCATTTTGTTCCCCAAATGGTAGTCGCTTTCATTGCTAAAGAGCCCCAAAAGCACGGGTTATGTTTCTCACAAAGGACATAAATAAATGAAGCTGTGGGTGATGCTGTGCGCTCATGGTGTGACAGGATGGTGATGCTGCATGGCACCTGTTCTGTTTGAAGGGCACAGCTGCTGCTCACCTCTGGAAACTTGTTGCCATTCAGGAGTTTGGGCCCAGTAATGCAAGATCATTTAATTTTTCATGAGAAATAGAAGCCTGAGCCTCCCTACTTTAAAATATGGGCCCAGATATTTGTTTATACCTCACTGGCCAAAGAAACATGTCTGTGTGTGAATTCAGCCTTCAGGTCACCAATTTGCTGTTTATGGCCTCTTAAATACTAAGTCCAAACTCCTTAGCTCAAGAGAATTTCCACAATTTGACCAACCAGCCTGACCTTCCCAATCTGGCATCCCCTGAAGAATCCTACATTCCCACTAGCCTTTTCCCATCCTTGTTCTTCATCTAGATTCTTCTCTGCCCTCTTTGTCACCTACCGCAGACCTGTTCATCTTCCAGGCCTTTTTCTTCTGTGACACCTTCAGGATCATCCCCATTTTAACCATCTTTTCTTCCTCAGAGCACCTATAGAACCAACTGGCTATACTGCTTATTTGTCTTTTTTTTTTCTTTTTCTTTCTCTTTATTTTTTTTTGTGAGGAAGATTGGCCCTGAGCTAACATCCATTGCCAGTCTTCCTCTTTTTGCTGAAGAAGATTGGCCCTGAGCCAACATCCATGCCCATCTTCCTCTGTTTTGTATATGGGATGCTGCCACAGCATAGCTTGATGAGTGGTGCGTAGGTGCATGCCCAGGATCCAAACCCACAAACCCCAGGCTGCCAAAGCAGAGCACGTGAACCCAGCCACTATGCTACCAGGCCAGCCCCGGCGTATTTGTCTTTTAAACTTTTATAGCCTTAAATTTCTTCATAGATGTGGTGGTATGGTATTTAGGAGTTAGACAATTACGACTTAAAATAATTGATTCCTTCTATCATCATCACATCACACAGATCTCCCCAATTAGATTGTACATAATACAAAAGGAGGGGCTATATCATTTCCTTCCTAGTATTCTCCATAGCGTCCAGCACAGTCTTATATACATGGTAGCAGGTTGTCAGTAAATATTTGTTGAATGAATAAATGAATGAAAATAATTAAATCTTCCTACTGAAAGAGGGTACATTTTTCATTTTTATTTCATCAGAAATCAGAAGTAGGTTCTTCAGAGGGTCAACTGGATCCTTCCATTTTTTTAAATTGCTCTCAGTCTTTTAAGTATATATTTTAAGACCCAGCACTGTACAAGCCCTTGGTTGAGATGAAGATACTTACACAAACTATAATTGCTTTGTGTGTGTGAACGCTTTGTTTTTCCCAAAGTGAAAGAAGTCTGGAAATTTTTAATTGCTATACAATTCTCATTTCAGGCACTTAAACACTTCCTGAAATGTCCAAGCTCAGAAGATAATGCAGCAATAGAAATGGCAATTGAAACTGTAAGTCAACTCTGTAAGGAAACTTTTGATATTGTCAATAGTTTTAAATACTTTTTGGAGACATTTCCAAACATACACAAAAGTAGACTAAACAGTGTAACAAACTCCCTTGCACCCATCATCTAACTCCAACAGCTGTCAACACATGGCCAGTCTTATTTTGCTCATACCCCCACCCTCTTTCCCTGTATTATTTTAAAACAAATCACAGACATCGTGTCATTTCATTTGTGGACACAAAATCTCTCTCTAAAAGATACGAACTTTTGGATTTTCTTTTAGTTGTAACTTGTATACAGTAGAGTGCACAAATCCTAAGTATACAACTCAGTTAATTTTTTCATATATGTACACCTGTGTAACCCCCACCCAGATCAAGATAGAGAGCATTTCCAGCTCCCCAGAAGCCCACTCGTGTTGCTTCCCAGTCAGTGCCCCTCACCAAGGGTAGCCACAGTTCTGACTTCCATCCTTATGGATTGGTTTTACCTGTTTATGAATTTCATATTAGTGGAATTATACATATATACTTTTTTGTGTCCACTTTCTTTCAGTCAGCATTAAGTCTGCGAATGCATCTGTGTCACTGCATGTAGCCATAGTTCATTCTTATTCATTGCTGTGTAGTACTCCACTATGAGCATACCACAATTTATTTACCCATTATTCTGTTAATGGACATTTAGGTTGTTTCCAGTTTGGGCATGTTATGAATAAAGCTGTTCATATATCTTTTAGTGGACATAAGCACTAGTTTTATTGGGTATATATCCAAGAGTAGAATTATTGGGTCATAGGATATACACATTTTTAGCAATAGTAGGTACTACCAAACATTTTTTTCAAAGTACTTGTACCAATTTGCTCTCTACCAGCAATGCAAGAGAATTTAGTTGCTCCTCATCTTTACCAATACTTCTCAGTCTATTTCATTGTAAATATTCTTATAGAAGTGTAGTGGTATCTCATTATGATTTTATTTCATTTTTCTAAAGACTAGTGATATTGAGCACCTTTTCATATGTTTATTGGCCATTTGAATATCCTCTTTTGTGAAGTGCTATTCAAATCTTTTTTCTAATTTTTAATTGTATCATCTCATCTTATTCTTACTGATTGGAAGGACTTTATTATATATTATGAAAGTCTCTCAAGCTGTGGCTTGTGTTTTTATTCTCTAGTGGTGTCTTGATGATAGGAATTCTTGTTTTAATAAAGTCCAACTTATGCTTCTTTTCTTTTATGGTTAGTGCTTTTTAGTCCTATTTAAGAAATCTTTGCCTATCTCATGGTCATGAGATATTTGTCTTATGTGCTTCCAGAGATTTGATTGTTTTAGCTCTCTTATTGAGGTCTTTGCCCATCTTGAATTAACTTTTGTGTGTGGTGTGAGGTAGGAGTCAAGGACCTTTCTTTTCCACATGGATAGCCAGTCAATCCAGCACCATTTATCAAAAAACTATCCTTTCCCCCACTGAATTACTATGGAGCATTTACATAGATGAAATGACCATATATGTGTGAGTCTGGTTTTGGGTTCTTTATTCTCTTCCATTGACTAGTCTATCCTGTACCAATACCACACTGTCTCAATGACTATATTATATGTATTGTATAGTATAATCTACTTTCTGTCTGTATAGATTTGCCTATTCTAGACATTTCATTTAAATGGAACTGTACATGTGACTTTCTGTGTCTGGCTTCTTTCATTTAGCATAGTATCTTCAAGGTTCATCTGTGTTGTAGCAAGTATCAGTACTTTATTCCTTTTTATGGCTGAATAATATTCCTATGTATGACTATATACATTGTATTTATCCATTCATCAGTTGATACACATTTGGGTTGTTTCCACTTTAGGGCTATCATGAATAATGCTGCTGTTGAAAATTGGGCACAAATTTTTGTGTGGATGTGTTTTCATTTCTCTTGGGTATGCACCTAGGAGTAGAATTGCTAAGCCATATGTTAACTCTATAACATTTTGAGGACCTGCCCAACGGTTTCCCAAAGCATCTATACCATTTTACATTCCCAACAGCAATGTATTTTGGGGTTCCAGTTTCTCCAACAATAATTTCTTGATATTGTCAAAGATCTAGTTAGGCTTCAAATTTCCCCAACTGTGTCATAGATGCTGTTTCACAGCTGGTTAGCTCACATCACATCCAGAGAAGCTCCTGGCACTGGATTTACTTTATATGTGCCTTAAGTCTCTTTTAATCTCCATCGCTCTCCCTCCCTCCATCTCCTCTTCTCTTCTGCTTCTCCTCTTCCCTTCTCCCTTTTACCCCACCTCCCCTACCCTATTCCCCTCTCTCCCCACCCCTCCCTCCTATTATCTTACCCCCTTGCTATTTATTTGTTAAGAAACCAAGTTATTTGTCCTGAGGAATTTCTGACATATAGATTTAGCTGATTGCATCCTTGTGGTATAATTTAACTTGTTTCTCTACCTCCTGTATTTCCCACTAGCTAGTAATTAAATCTAGATACTTGATTAGACATAGATTTGATATTTTTGGAAAAACTCATAGATGAGGCCGTGTACTTCCTATCTCATCATATCAGTATGTCTTAGTCAGCTCAGGCTGCCATAGCAAATACTACAGACTGGGTGGCTTAAACAACAGACATTTACTTCTGACAGTTCTGGAGGCTGATAAGTCTAAGATCAAGGGGCCAGCCAATTTGATTCCTGGTGAGGGCGCTCTTCTTGGCTTGCAGATAACCACCTTTTCACTGTGTTCTCACATGGCCTTTCCTCAGTGCTTGCAGACGAAGAGAGAGGGAGAGATCTCTCTCACTTCCTCCTCTTATAAAATGGCTAATCCTACCAGGAGGGCCCCAACCTCATGAGCTGATGTAACCCTAATCACCTCCCAAAGGCCCCATCTCCAAATACCATCACATTGGGGGTTGGGGCTTCGACATATGAATTTCAGGGGGACATAAACATTCAGTTCATAACAGCCCATAATTTTTTATTATCTCTCTTTTTATGATGTTAAGATTGATTATTGGGTGTGAGTGTAGTCAGCCTGATCCATCCATTATGAGGTTTCCCATCAACCTTTCACCTAATGATTTCAGCAGCCATTAATGTTTATTACCCAGATCCATTATTTTATTAGCAATTGCAAAATGGTGACAGACTAATTTTTGTCATTACTTTTGAATTCCACATCAGCTATTTGGTCACCCTGAACAAAAGGAAAGTAGGGTAGGAAAAGCAGGATAAATACTTGATTTTATTCCCCTTTTATTTACTAGTTTTCAGAATAATGAGTTGGCTCCCTGACATTCTCCAAAAGTGATCAATGAGGTGCTTTTGTTTTTAATATCATTAGACCTCATAGATTTTTAGCATATTTGATGTATTTCAATCTATTGCAGTTGATATTATTTTTGATTCCCAAATCGTCCTTTTATATTGACTATTACTTCCTTTTGACACAATCCTATTAATCTTTGATATCTTCCTTGCTCTGAGGTACAACAAGATATTATAGATTCCATTTCTTGCCCCAGTCCTGGAATCAGCCATTTCTTTAAGGAGTTCCAGTTCCTGTTAGTAAGAAGTGTTATTTAGAGACCACGATCTGGTTGCTAGGAATAGTCACTGCTACAGAGTTGATCACTATTTCTAAGCCTTTTCAGTAAGAATGCTGACATTTTTATTGTGACATAAATATTAGTATTCGTTTTCTAAAATTACCTGAATTTGAAGCTGCAGGGAATTATTAAAGAGTGGAAATTATTCTCTGGCCATTCACAAAATGCTATTATAAAAATAGCCTCTTATTTTCTGCTTTTCTCTACATCTGCACAGCATTTTCTAAGGCCTACTTCCTCCAGGAAGCTGGAATCAAGACTGCCAGCAGCTCCCAAGAGTGCTTCTCCCCTCTTTCCTACCAAAGAGGGACAAGACTCTAGTCCCAAATTCCTAATTCCAGAAGGGCTCTGATTTGGTTGGTTCAGGTGTCCATTCCAGGATCAGTCTACTGGTGGCCACAAGGTTGAACTGTCGTGCCTGGGCAAATTGGGTCAAATTCCCACCCATAGACGACGCTTATGGTCATGGCGAGGGGCTCCTCTAAGACATGGAAGTCCCACTAGAACCCCACGGTTGAAGTGGAGGTAGGAGCATTTCTCAGAAGAGTTGAAGGAATCCATCAAATCAGACAAAACTATAGTAGAAGTCCCTGTGCAGATATCAAATTTCTCTCCTTTTATCTTTAATCCCACAGTATCTACCTCCAGTTCTATATATTTTGTTAAATTTTATTAAGGTCATATAAAACCCACATATTTGTATTTGTTATCCATTACTGGGATTACTTCACTCAGACAAGTGCCTTCTGAACCTCACTACCTGATAATCTTTCTCAAGTCTAGTTTTGAATCATTTTATTCTCTAGCTGCAAAACCTTTGGTGACTCGCCATTGCCTCACAATTTGTTCCCAAGCTATCCTTCCTGGATCACAGAATCTTAGACATCCCTGGAGGTGATCCAGTCTAACCTCCATTTCACTAATGAGGAAACTGAGGTCCCAGAAGGTGAAAGGACTAACCAAAAGGCACCCAAGTAGAAAGTAATAGAGTTAGGACTAACCTAAGTCTTCTTTCCAACCAAACTGCCAGTTAGACTTCTTTAGGTCGTGCCCTGTGCTACAGCTAAACTGGCCACTGTCACCTGAATAGGTCAGAGCTCCCCTTGCTTTGTTCCTTCGCTCTTGCCATCACCTACCCCTCGAACATCCTCCCTCCACCTCTGCCTTTCAAACTCCTATCTGCCTCTCACACTCCTACCCAACACACAAGACCCACTTCACGTGCCACTTCCTGTGAAGCTTTTCCTGAACTGTCCTCTGGATGAAATTTCACCCTCCTTAGAACCCTGCAAGTGCTTTGAACCTCACTTACCATTACAGCTAATGCCCTCCAGATTAATAGTGCCTCAAGGTCAGGGATTCATCTCTTTATCAAGTGTTCGGCACATTGTGGACACTCAGTAAATGTTTGTTGATCTGAACACATTGACCCCCCAGCTCAGTGAAAGCTCCATATAGGTGACATAAGTTTCCTTCCCAATCCTCCATTCCTTTCTTTCTTTTCTACCGTGAGACTCCTTCCCCTGGGAAAAAAATCACCTTACTTGTGACTTACATTTTCTCATGACCTGCACATTTTCACCTGCTTATGCCCAACCAGAAGGCATCTGCCTTAGTTATTTGAGAACATCTTAAAAATGTTCATACTTCACCCATCCCCACCCCCCTCCTCTACACATCCAGGTTCTGAAATACCTTCTTGGTGTGTGTGTTGAGGGGAGGGAGGTAGTAATAGCCCCCTAGTTGGGAATCATTACCTGCGTGAACCCACGATACAGACAGGATAGGTGCGGCTGCACAGTATCCGTTAGCTGTGTTGGGGGCCTTCCTTATCTCTTTGCAGTCAGCTTTGGCCTTCACTACTCCATAAACCTCTAAAAGGTCCCCACTGATCTCTCTTGCTTGCTAAATACCCAAGTCTCTTCTCAGCCTTCACCCTCCTGCATTTTACGGCAGCATCTTACACTATTTTCCTACATCTCTCTTGAAATTTTTACTCCCTCAGAACACTGCTTCTTCTGGTTCTCCAGCTGCTTCTCAGTGAGTCCCTTCTTGGCCTTCTTCACTGGCTCCTCTAACCTTAAATGTAAGCGTTCCTCAGCATTCTGTCTCCACCCTTCTTTTAACCTCAATTCTGAGTGGCCACATCTCTTCCCTACTGGCTGCCCTGCTCGTCTATCCCAGCCCTTTGGGAGTGCTCAGCTCTCTGAAATGCCAATTTAACTGGGAGCCCTGTATTTTTATTTTCTGTATCTGGCAACATTGTCTGCCTAGCTCCGGTCCAAGCCCTGTATGTCTATTGACTTATTTCACCCTTACAATAATTCTGTGAGTTAGGTATTATCTTTATCCTCATTGAGGTCCCAAGCGTAACCTGCTCAAGACCACACAGGTGATCTTTTTGGCCTCGGGCAGGCTGACCCCAGAGCCCTTGCTTTAACCATTTCTCCATATTGGCTTATTCACCCACAGCCATCCATAGAAGCCATCAAGATGATGAACTCTGCCATTTCTTTTCCTTATAGTGGTGGCAGGAGCAGAGGCAAGAGATTTGTAAAAGCTTAGCTTTCTTGCACTGATGCCTACCACGGGCAGTGAAGTGTGTAGAAATTCTGCAGCCCGAAGAGCGTCTCCACCCCACGGTTCTCACCACAATCTCTTTTATGCTCAAGTGTGCTGATCTCATCCTTCTTTACTGCACAGAAAACTTCCAAACTTCTCCTTACACTTTCCCCCAAGGTGTAGCAAGCTGGGCGATGTGTTGCTCTGTCCCTAAGGACAGTTTCCTCCATTTTCCAGGGGCTTTTCTCACTAGATCATTAATATGACAAGAGGACAGTGCCACGCTGTTCAGTGTTCGTTCCTTTTGGTTGAGTTCCAGTTGTGTTCTTGGCTCACCTCTTTTTTATAGACACGAGGCTCTTAAGCCTCCTAATCATATCAGTAATTATTCCTACTAACTAAAACTAAAAATTTCCATCCTCCAATTTGGTACTTACATTTTCCTGATCAATGCCACCCAACACGTCAGTGATTTAACTCTGATGTTTATGGAGATGGACTTTCAAATCTAGCTCCCCAAGCAAAGGCCCTCTCCAGAACCCACTCACATTTCCAGCTGCCTGCCCTCTTCTGGGCTCCTATGGCCATGCTCTTTCTACTTCAGATTATATGTAGCCAAGTGCACGTGCATTTCCTTAAGGAGTGGCTGGAGAAGAGGCCCTCAGCAGCATACTGTTGTATAGGCCCAATTCCTGTGTCCGATGTTATTCTCTAGGTGTTCTAGTCACTTACCTTAAGCAAGTTTTTATTGAAATGTCCAAGCAGTGTATTCTCTCTGCGTGTAAAAAAATATACAGTATTTTGATATAGCAACTTATGAAAGCTATAGCTTCTAAAGATGGATTTTTATTAATGGAGACTCTACAAATGAATGAAGCAAGACCCTGAGTTTTCATGTTCCCGGCACTTGACTACAGGTATTTTAATAGATTTTTAAATTCCATATCCTTAACAGAAGACTTATTTGTCCTTTTCCCTCCTCGTTGTGGGTTTAAGAGGCTGAATTTACTGTTTCTGTCTCTTCCTAACAGGTCGGTCAGGCCAAAGATGAGCTGCTGACCAATCAGCTGATAGGCCACCTGATGGGGGAGAACGATGGCATGCCTAAGGTGCTCACAATGCGTTCTTCACTTGCATTCTTAAGTATCAGAGTTATGATTTGACTTTATTCTGCTGTGTTTTTACCTATTATGGCTTTTGCATCATAGATGTATAAAATTTTTTCTCTGAAGGTGGTCTTGGGTCATCTGGACAGACCCTGCATTTCAGAGGATATTGTGTACATTCACCTTTTGAAATCGGTACTGCCACCTGTGAAATAGCCACACCTCTCTAGATAACACACCTCACCACCCGCAATTTTTCTCAAATGTTATAGAGTTTTATTTATTCCAGGAACTATGAAAAGTGATTATTAGAACTATGAGTGAGCATTAATCCCGAAAAATCAGTGTACCTGGTTCATATTTCAAAAATTATGGGAATTAATAGAAACCATATTTAACATAAAAGTAACTCACTATAAATATAAAGTAGAAATAAATCATTAAGAATGTATCTTCAAAATATGTGACTTTCTTGAAGTTTGTGCAGAAGTTGGTCTTCTCTCAGTCCTAATGAGGACAGACTCCTTTGAGAACGCCCCCAGAGCTTTTTCTTCCCGAGTGCTTGGGTGTTTAAGGGAATCTGCTTGTGAAGGAACTCAAGTAACTGATTTGGAGAAAAGGCACTAGACTGTCATAGCTGGAGAGGATCGTAGTGATCCTGATCCCCGAGATAAAGACCCCGAGACCCAGGGAGGCCAAGTTAACCTGCCAAAGGGCACCGGCCCTTAGACTGCTCCAAACTGCCTCGCCTATGTCCACTTAGTCTAATAATCAAGAAACCAGCATCACATCAACAGTGTGGGAAACTGTCTAGATTTAAAGAGAATAGGAATGAGAAATGGTCAAAGGCCAAAGAAAATTTTATAGGCCCGAGAAATTTATGTAACTGTAAAAACTGTTGAAATTTTGCAAAGTTGGGTCTCTGTATAAGAATGCATTTCTGTTTCAAGCACATCTGAGAGAACTCGATGGAGTGGAGTTAGGAATAGACTCTGAAACCTGATCGCTGTGGTTCAAATCCTGGCTCTGGAGAGTTCCTGGTGTGTTTCAGTTTCTCATCAATGAAATTAGTGTATAATCGTGCCTTCCTCACAGGGAGGGTATGAGGATTTAAATGAGTTAATATTTCTCAAGTACTTAGAATATTACTTGGCACATATTAAACTCTGACTAAATACTTGATAAATTCTTTATTCATTGGGTTTTTTAAAACACTATCAATCCTCACTTACTGTAAAGTAAGTGTGATTCTAACTGAAATGCAAAATTTTAGGTGTTTCTCCCCTAAGCTAATGAAGAAAGTGATGTTTCTCTAACGATTTGTATGTCAGGATGCCAAGTACCTGTTCCGCTTGTACATGGCCCTGAAGCGGTACCGAGAAGCCGCCCGGACTGCCATTATAATTGCCAGAGAAGAGCAGTCTGCAGGTAGGTCCCTAACATTCATGTTTTTCTCCCCAAACAAGTAGTAGAATCAAGCTCCCAAACCCTTCTCTGCCCATGGCTTTCTAATTCTAGGCTTGCTTTGAACCCAGAAGACCAGGGATGACCGTTTCTAGGTTTCAGAGAAGTAAAATAATTCACCCCCACAGGGGATATAGATTAACTCCTCTCAGGCCTTCTCTTGTTAGGAGCTATTTCCTCTGCTCCTTCCCGGCCTCACAGTTTCTGTCTCCAGGATGACATCTCTGCCTCTCCAGCCCACAGCCCCCTCCTGCACTCTCACAACACTTTCTTTCCATCCCATGTATTTGGCCTTAACAATATAAAAGATACTAGACGATGAAAGACGATGTGGTGTTATTATTGACCTAGTTCTTTATAGTATGCAGGAGCTATTTATAGAATCTCCAGATTGGTTCTGTTCACTTATATGCTTAGTAAATATTTATTGAATAAGTCATAGCATTAGTCTGATATGTTCACTAATTTTTGCAAGCTGATTCTTTTAAATGTTCATAAATATGGAACACAATTTTGGAAAACATGGAATTAAAGAAGTCATTCTTTATTCAGCCTATGTTTACCTGTGTCAGTCAGATAACTGCTAGGAGCTCAGGATTCAGAGAACTGAGCCACAGTTCCATCCTCAAGGATTCATGATTCGATGGGAGAGACAGAAAGTACATTCACAGTGATAAGTGCCAGAAAAGAAAGAGAAATACATTAAAAGGGCACCAGGAAAGGGGATCCACCTCATCCTGAGGGTTGGGGTGGGGGAAGTTGGAGGATGGAGATGAGAGAAGACCTGAAAGCTTCAAAGGGTTTCAAAGCTTAATTTCTTAAAGGATGAGACAGCAGGAGATGAGGGAGCAAGGGGTGTTCAGGGAAGAGTAACAGCATGTAAGGAGGAGCCAGGGACACTGAGGCATTGACCATGACTGCACAGGAGGGGAAGGGCAAAGATAAGGTTGGAAAGGTAGGCAGGCAGATCCTGAAGAACTGAAGTCCTCGCTCAGGAATTTGCACTTGATCCGTAGGCCTTGGGAGGGTTATGCTGTAGGCCTTGAGGTTTGGGGCCTCAGAATGGAGGCAGATGAAGCTCAGAAGGAATTCTGATTATACATTACCACAGAGAGAGATGATGACAAGCACTGGCAGTGGGCCTCAGGGAGAAGGGCTAAATTTGAGACACTTAAGAAGGCAGACTCAGAACTCGATGACCCATTGAACTTTGGGGCCAAGTGGATGCCCCAACGAAGAGTGAGACATCTAGGATGCCCCCATTTTCTTCCTGAGGGACTGGCTGGATGTTAGTATCATCAATTACAATCGGAAAAACTACTAAGTTACTTTTTGTAAGAAATTATTAAGATATTTCTAATAACATGATTAACAAAAGTCATTCGTAAAATGAGGGCTTGGGCCAGCCTGGTGGCATAGTGGTTAAGTTTGTGTGCTTTGCTTCAGCGGCCTGGGGTTCACAGGTTCAGATCCCGGGCGTGGACCTACACACCACTCATCAAGCCATGCTGTGGCGGCATCCCACATACAAAATAGAGGAAGATTAGCATAGATTTTAGCTCAGCAACAATCTTCCTCAAGCAAAAAGAGGAAGATTGGCAACAGATGTTAGCTCAGGGCCAATCTTCCTCACCAAAAATAAATAATAAAAATAAAATAAAATGAGGGCCATAGAAAGTCCCTAGCATTCATCTTTTGCAATAATGTCATTTTACCACCTTTTTTCAAGGAAACTATCGGAATGCACACGACGTTCTCTTCAGTATGTATGCAGAACTTAAATCCCAGAAGATCAAAATTCCCGCTGAGATGGCCACCAACCTCATGATTCTGCACAGTTATATACTAGTGAAGGTGAGGCTCTTGGAGTGACTTGGGACATACCTGCCAGGTGTGCTTACACCCATAGGGATCTCTGTGGGCCCCTCTCCACTGGATTAGAGCGATTTCCTAGATCTCTATATTGTTAAGTGAAAAAAGCAAGATACAAAACAATTATACAACATGCTGCCTTTTGTGTACAAAAAGGCAAAAATTAGAATGAATATATATTCATTGCAAGATTAGAAACAGACTCCAAAAACTAGCAAAAGTAGTTTCCTAAAGGGAACAAGGTGTGGGGCAGAGGGGGCACAGCGCCAAACCCCGATCAGGGTGGGAGGGACTAAGTGGGCGAGCAGGGTTCTCCATGTATATATTTTATGTTATTTTGATTTTGAAGCACATAAATGTATTACCTGGTCACACACAAAAAATATTTACTTAAAACATTTTTGTTTAACCAGAGCTTACTAGTTTATTAATTCTAAGATAGTGGATTTTATACAATTCTACCATTTTTAATAGTATTTAGTTTTCTTCTGAATATAAAAATAATACATATTCACTGAGAATATTTAAAGAATATCAAAAAGTACAATGAAAAAGGTAATTCCCCCTTTACGTGCATCACCCCGATATAACACTTGTTAACACTGTGTTGTGTCCTCTCTACTTCTATAAATGCATGTGTGCACCCTTTTATTACTTTTTTACCACATTTATATTTATGTCCAGTTGTCGATTCTGCTTTTTTACCAGTAATTTTCAATAAAAAACAAAACAGAGCATACAAATCTCAAATACTTGTATGTACAATTTATATAAACATTATATGATGGATAAATGCTTATGTATATTTAAGTATACCCTCATATCTTTGTAAGATACAGGCAGTCTCCAACTTACGTATTTTTCTAAATTTTCATTTGTATCAAAATCTGTCTTCTCATATTAACAGTAATAGATTGGTTTTCAGGCCAGTCCACAAGAGCTTATGTAACTTTGAAAGTACCTAGAATAAAGTAGTCACGTTATGAGTGATTTAGAGCCTAATTACGTCTATGGTAACACTGTGTCCAGTAGAAGTCTCTGCAGTGACAGAAGTGTTCGGTATCTGTGCTTCCCAGTATGGCAGCCACTAGCCTGGCTATGGAGCACTTGAAATACAGCCAATGCAACTGATTAAGTTTTTTATTTTATATAAGTTTAATTTTTAAATTTAAACGGCCAGATGTGGCCAGTGGCTGCCACCTTCGGCTGCACAGGTCGGGAACACTGATTGTAAGGGAAAGTTTAGAATTCCCACTTGCAAGCTCCAGGAGTACATTTCCCTTCAGAGCAGCGCGAGGACTCCTGTCAGACAGAAGGGAACAGAAAGGGGGAGGGGGGTCTGTCTCAGCCTCAGACGTGAGTGGTGGTGCCAATGTGCTGAGGGCACGGAATCCAGCAAAGTGGGGCCTTTAGGAGTGCAGGGGGGGATAGATACAAGTTGGTGGAAGATGAGGAGCAGAAGTAAGGAGTCCTGTGAGAGGCCCTCCGGGACCAGGGCTTTCTACCCCAATAAGCCATGGGGATGCTTCTCGAGTCTTTTTCTTTTCCTCCGGCCCCTTACTTCCACTGGACCAGACGTCCTCCTCCCCTCCCGCTGAAGAGCCAGCACCTTTGTGACTTTTCCCCTCTGCTCCCATCTCTTATGTGAGCACCAAACATTTTCAAGATTTTCTAAAATTTTTATCTGCTTGTGATATCAGAAGGGAAACTATCAGACCCTATCAAGTAAGAACAAATCGATGTAAAAATGTCACAGGTATCTTGGACCCAAAAGACTAAAGAGTCATCCATGTTTCAGGGGAAATGGAGGCTCGGCTTTGATAGATGCTTCCTCCCCAGAGCTGGGACAGGGACTTTAGCTGAAGGACAGCTTGGGACCTTTGGGTGCGGACGGCTGAGCTGGGCAGTCTGAGGCCCTGGGAGTCAGCGGAGGGTGAGGGAGGACAAGCAGCCAGGCCTTCCCTTCCCCTTCTTTAGATTCAGTTAATTTTTACTAATTATGTTGCAGTGCTTAGTAAATTATACCATCATCCATCATGCTCAGACCTGACGCCTGGGAGTCACCAAATATCAGTTCTCACTCCTAGTCTGCCTGCCTCTCTCCATCCCCACTGCCCCGCCATGTGGGCCACCTCCTGTTACCTGGGTGACTGCGGTGCAGACATGGCCTGACCATGCCGACTCTGCCACCTCATCTCATCCTAAGTGCACCCCCTCCTTGTGTCACACCCACCTTGTACTTGCCCGATCTCAGGCCCCACCAGCCATCGCCACCCCTTTGCCTCACCACAGGCAAGTGCCCTCTTCCTGAGCAAGGAATCCTCTCCCTTTCTGCCTGACTCACCCTTCAGGTCTCACAACAACTTAGGAAGGTTGGTATTATTAGTCCCCAATAATGGCCAGTAAGAGATGGACCAGGGATTTGAACTCATGTCAAGTGGTTCAGGGCAAAGTAAAAAGCAGGATGTAGAGTCGGGGTGAGGCCAGTGAGACCAAGTGCCAGGCAGCAGCTGCTGACAGAGGAGAAATAAAGAGAAATCCCAAGCGGCATTAGCCAAGTAAGGCTGCAAGGATCTTGTGACAATCCTGTTCAGGGTCACAATCAAGGAGTTTATTTGGGGGAATAAAGCATGAATTAGAGTTAATCAACGTCTCTAAGAAGAGTAAAATATGTCATTTATTTCAGATTCATGTTAAAAATGGAGATCATATGAAAGGGGCACGTATGCTTATTCGAGTGGCAAACAACATTAGCAAATTTCCATCACGTAAGTACTGTCTGAGAAGAGCTTATAATCCACATTTCTGCCCTAGTACAGCATTATCAAATCTGTACTCACTAACTTGATCGGCCACTGTTCTAAGCTCTCTACATTTATTAACACATTAATCCTTACACCAACCCCATGAGGTGGTATAACGGGGGTCCCCAAGACCACCCCCAGGTTTGATAATTCACTAGGAGGACTCACACAACTCAACATACGGCAGTGCTCAAGGCTAATATTTGTCACAGCAAAAAGATACAAAGCAAGACCGGCAAAGGGAAAAGGCACATGAGGCAAAGTCTGGAGGCCACCAGACGTTAAGCTCCCAAGAGTCCCCTCGAAGTGGAGTCACACCACTTAACCCCTCCAGCAGTGAGCTGTGGGACAACACCCGTAAAATGATATCTACCGGGGGGAGCTTGTGAGAGACTCAGTGCCAGGGGTTGTACTGGGGGCTGGACACATAGGCACCCCCTGCTTGGCATGTACCAAATTTCCACACTCCCAGAAAGCAGATGTTCAGCGTAAACCACATTGTTTGTACGGAGTTAGGCACAGAGAGCCACTCTCATCAGTTCTGGAAATAGTGAGAAATCTCCCAAAATGCCAAATGCCAGCCAAGGACCAACCTTTCAAGCAAGTCTTTCTAAGGATAACAGTCTCAAGACTGCACACTTGGTTACCATTATTATTTTCCCTATTTTACAGATAAGCAAATAGGAGCAAAAGAAGAGAAGTAACACTTGCCCAAGATCACATCGTTAGCTAATAAAAGTCTGACTCTATTCTCAACCACTATAGGCCATTTCCTCTGATAAAGGTTCCAGTATTCTACATGTTGTTATAACATTATTCAGTGAATAGATTTTGTCACATTCTCTGACAGGAGTCAGCAGATTTTTTCTGTAAAGGGCCAGATGTCAAATGTTTTGGTCTTTGGGGCCATATGGTCTCTGTTCCAACTATTCAACTCTGCCATTTTGGCATAAACAGGACATAAATGAATAAGCATGGCTGTGCTCCAACAGAACTTTATTTTTTTGGACACTGAAATGTGAACCTCATATAATTTTCACATGTCATAAAATACTATTCTTCGTTTGGTTTTTTCCAACCATTTAAAAATGTAAAAACTATTCTTAGCTCATGGGCCATACAAAAACAGTCAGAAGGCCAGATTTAGCCCATGGGTCATAATTCACCAACCCCTGTTCTCTAAATGTATTCCTTTCTGTTACATGAAAAAGACTTTCAAATAATTGTATATCGTGCTGGCAAAGGGTGCAAGACACTCTCACAACTGCTGGTGGGAATGGCCATTGGTATGACCTTTCTAGAAAGCAATTTGGCAATTTATGCTGAGAATTTTTTTAAAGGTCATGTTCTTTGAACCAGTAATTCAACTTCTGGGTTTCTGTCCAGAAGAAATAATTAGATGCATGCAGAGAGGTTAGTGCATAAAGTTATTAATCTCCCTTACTCATTCATCAGCAGTCCTGTCAAATGCAAACATGTATCTCAGAGGTGTGGAGGGATCCATGCAAAAGGGAGTGCAGGTCCTGGTGTCACAAGGCGAAGCACAGCATCATCAGGGGAAAGACACTTTGATGAGTAGTTAGCTTGACTGCCCTGCTGTGCCCCTTCCTCATTAAACAGCTCTTATCTGGTTGTTAGAGAAATGTAGAGAGGTGTGATCCTGTTTTCCTGCTAAACAGGGACAGATTCATGCCGGTAGAGGCGATGTGCCTTCTGCTCTCCCGTTTGTATTGCAGACATTGTGCCAATCCTGACGTCCACTGTGATCGAGTGTCACAGAGCAGGCCTGAAGAACTCTGCTTTCAGCTTTGCAGCTATGCTGATGAGGCCTGAGTACCGCAACAAAGTAGACGCCAAATACAAAAAGAAGATTGAGGCAATGGTGAGGTAGGCAGTGACAGCTATTTCTACTATCATGTTTCACAAATGTATTTTTCAAAATGTGGCTGCTAATGTGCAGATTCACTAAGAAAATGGATAGGGGGTAGCAATTGGGATTGTATTCAGCTACCAACAGTAGAAAACCCAACAATGGCTTGAACGATTCAGGAATAACTTGACTCATATACAAGGCATCATGGTCCAAGGCTGGTGCCGCTGGGTCCTGATGCCACCAAGGACAGATCCATCTGTCATCCAGCTCAGCCATCCAGAGCATGGGAGTTTCCTCCTCATGGTTGCACAGTTGTGGTTGTCTGCCACAACTCCAGACATCACGTCCTCGTGCAAGGCAGGAAGAAGTAAGGAAATTAAAAGACAAAAAGGTCTTTGCCTTTTTATTTAGGAAGGACACCATCCCCAGGACTTCCATTTACATCTCACTGGCCAGTACTCTGCCACACTCTAGCTGCCAAGCATACTGCTGAGTAAAAACAAAGTTCTTTTGGCAAGGAAGAAAGAAAAAAATGGCTATTAGATAGGAAGCAACATCTGCCACAGAGGGACAAAAAGTGAATATTTCTCAGTGTAATAATAATAATTACACAGCCGATTGCTAGAATACAGTTCATTTCCAAACCCTGTGTAGTTCCAAAGGCATGTAAGGCAGGTGCTCCCTTCAGAAAGCAGTTAAGCAGCCTACTTTTCTAAAGGAGAACTAGGAAAAAGTAGCACTAATGTTTACAAAAGGAAACAGTAATTGCAATCATGCAGCAATGCTATACTACCACTTATTCACAGTAGTGATGGCATTTGGGGTACCTGCGGGACTCATTATGACCAAGGGACCCAGGTGTGCCTGAATCTCGACCCAGACCTCAGCCGAGGGAGATGCCTGCACCAGTAATGGCAAATGGAAGCAAATACCACCGTGTTGTCAGCTGGGCTCCTGGCAGAGAACTCTAAGCTGGCCAGGGCGACATGGAAGATCCCTTTTTTTTTAAGCTGATAAGCTTAAGTAGCTTCAGACCAAATCAGGCTGACCCAACATACCTGCCAGCATGGAGGGTGAGGTGCGGAGAAAGGGCCAGAGCACATTTACCCTGACACTTAGTGCCACGCTGGCCTAGGTGCTAGCTTAGAAGAGATGCTGTGATCTGTCTCCCACACAGGAGTGTTCTAGAGCTGTGTCTAATACGGTATCTGCTAGCCACCTGTGGCTATTTAATTAAAGTTGAACAAAACTTAAAATTTAGTTCCTCACACTATCCATATTTCACGTGCTCAAGAGCTTCCTGTGGCTCATGGCTACTGTATTGGAGAACACAGTCAGGACACTGCCATTGTCACAAAAAGTTCTACTGGATGGCGCTGATAGCCTTTACCACTTCAGTGCACAAAAGGGAGAGACAGAGGAGAAACAGCAAGTTCACCACTCCGATGGCAGAGGAAGAGAGGAGACAGCAAGACCCACCCATGTTTGCTGCCATTTACTGTGCTGTGAACTCCAGCTCCCCGGTGTGGCCCATGTAATGCTACACTGGTCAATCCTGATTCCTCTTCCCCCTTCCTGAGCTGGAGCGGGGCTGATGGTGAGCTTGCAGGGATTTCTAGTCTCGGAGTCTGACTGTGAAGAAGTAGGTGTGTTACACGTCCCTGGTTTTCCAAATACGCCTGCTCTCTGCTATCCATCTTACAGGGAAGGGAAAGCGTTTTTAAATGACGTGATTCTTCCTCACAGGAGACCCGATACATCCGAGACAGAAGAGGCCACAACCCCGTGTCCATTCTGCGAGTTTCTTCTCCCAGAGTGTGAACTCCTCTGTCCTGAATGTAAAAATAACATCCCATATTGCATTGCAACAGTAAGTTTCCTTATAATAATTTTCATTTCTTTGCGTATATATAAATATAACCCATTTGAATACTTGATGTGTGTCAACATTTTCTTCACTTCTGAAATAGTTTTATCCCTTGAATTTCCTGCAACATTTAGCATATGATTTCATGGTCAACAATGTTGAAAGTTATATTCAAAGCATATAATAATCTAAGTGGATACCGAGAAGATGCTGTGGGGCAGAATAGCGCACGCTTGGGGATCAGACGGTCCTGGGCTTAAATCCTTTTTCTGTCACTTACTGGCTGTATAACCTGGTGCAATTTGCTTTACCTTGCTAGGTCCACCCGTAACAACCCCTGTCTATTGAGATAAACTTCAGGTTGAGAGAACATGTATGAAGCCTTAGTACAATAAATACCTGGCATGCTGTAGCACTTAATAAGTGCCAGGTTTTATTGAGAATTTTAATGTTAAGACTTATTATTAAGAAACTTTAAAATATATTATTTGTTAATCACTAGACAAATATAAGCTTTATTTTAAAGGAAAATAAGCTTAGGTACATAACGATTTCACAAAATTGAAGGCTATTCTTTTATGCATGAATCGGAAAAGGAAAATCTGGCTTTAGTCTTTTGGATGCCCTCTCTTGCTCATCAGTTTTGCCCACCTATGTGAACTATCAATAATTTCCTAAGTTAGAGGTCTGGCTTCTAACTGTAATCCAATGATAATAATTGAATAATGGTGGGAGTTCTTAAAATAAAGATGAATTTTACTCTTTAAATGTACTGTTTCTAGGGTCGACATATGTTGAAGGATGATTGGACGGTGTGTCCACACTGCGACTTCCCTGCTCTGTACTCAGAATTTAAGATGTAAGTGTGCGTCGCTTCACTAGGTCACACAGATTTGTCCAAAAATAGACCTTTTATTCAGCCACTCTTTTATTCTGAAATCGCCTTTCTGTTCGTGTTCCTAAACATCTCTAAAGACCAAACTGTCTTCTTGGAAGAACCTTCTGTGACCTTTGAGAACAGTATCCTGAAAGGGGATCTTGCATGAGACTGAATATTCCTAATTCTTACACTGCATGATGAACATGTATTAAGAGGTGTAGACAGGAATATTGCTTTTCACATTAGAACAACCCAAAGGTAAAGGAATATTATATATTTAATCTACTCTGTCTTTCCCTCCCCAAACAGCATGCTGAACACTGAAAGCACATGTCCTATGTGCTCAGAACGATTAAACTTGGCTCAGCTGAAGAAAATCTCAGACTGTACCCAGTACCTGCGAACAGAGGTGGAGCAGTGAGTGGCACGAGCAGGTAAGTGCCAGACTGCCCACTCACCTTCCCAGGGCACGAGAGGCCACACAGTACACACAGCTTTACCGTTTGTACTCACACTGCCTCCTTCTTCTGCATCATGTAACTTGTCAGATTTGAACAAATCTAACAACAAAGCTTTGATGTATTTTTTTAAAAAGTGCTAAAATGCAGGTTGTACATTCTCTATAGTGACAGATTATTTGGCCAAGCAGCATCATGGCTTCCAACTAGAACATATTTTATCAATTCACATGGGCTTCTTTTTAATCAGTCTGTTAAAAGTAGAGCCAGCTAATAACAATGGAGTTAAGTTCTATAATTCAGGAGGATACACTCTAAAAAATTTTGGCTTCCGGAGATTTGAAAGATCCCCATTTCTTTTCGTTTCCAATTCTCATTTGTGTGGCATGGAAGCTGCACATACGCCTTCCACTCTGGCTCCATTGGCAAGAAGTTACTCATATGGCCACAAATGCTGCAAAGGGGGGCAGGGAAATGTAGTATCTAGTTGGCAAGCCAAAATCTCTGCCAAAACTCAGGAGATTCTTTAGCAAAAGGAAGAAGTGAGATTAGTTCTTGACACATCTTAACTTAACCTGGTTAAAATGGAGCTCTGGGTTTTCCCACACCACCTGCTCTGTCTTGCCTCTCAGTAAATAACAGCTCCATCCAACCAGTTGGTCAGAATGGAAACCTAGACATTATTTGTGATTCACCTTATTGTCACCCCATCACCCAGTCTGTGGGAAAGTTCCCTCAGTCTGCCTCCAGTGTATCTGGTTCCCTTCCAAAACCCTCCTGGGGCTTTTTATTGCACTTACCAAAACAGTGAGCCTGCAAGACTCTATATGAGCTGGCCCCAGCGGCCGCCTCTGCTCACTAATGCTGCAGCACCACTGGCCTTTTTGCTGGTCCTTGGACACTCCAAACTGCTTTCCATGGCACCTGCACTAACTTACATTCCATTCGAGGGTTCCAGCTTCCCCACATCCTCACCAACAGTTGTCAGTGTCTGCCTTTTTGGCTACAGTCATCCTAGTAGGTGTGAACTGGTATCTCATTGTGGTTTGCATTTGCATTTCCCTAATGACTAATGATGTAGAGCATCTTTTCATGTGCTTGTTGGCCATTTGCTGTATATCTTCTTTAGAGAACTGTCTGTTGAAGTCCTTTGCCCATTTTTTAACTGGGTAATTTATCTTTTTATTGTCGAGTTATCAGAATTCTTTATATATTCTAGATACAACTCCTTTATCAGATATATGATTTGCAAATACCTTCTCCTATTCTGTAGTATTTTTTTGCTTTCTCAATAGTATCCTTTGCTGTACAAAAGTTTTTATTTTGATGAAGTCCAAATTATTTATTTTTCTCCTTGGTTGCTTGTCCTTTTGGTGTCATATCTAAGAAACCATTGTCTAATCCAAGGTCACAAAAATTTATTCCTATGTTTCTTTCTAAGAGTTTTATAGTTGTTGCTCTTATAGTTATGTCTTTGATCCATTTAATTTTTGTGTATCACGTGAGGTGGGGCCCTAACTTCCTTCTTTTGCATGTCGCTATCTAGATGTCCCAGCACCATTTGTTGAAAAGACTCTTCTTTCCCCTCTTCTTCCGGGGCTGTTGTCTTTTTATTATTGATTTGTAAAAGTTCTTTATATGTATATTCTAGATACAAGTTTTTGTCAGATATATTTTGCACTTTGTGGCTTCCCGATTCTTTTTCTTAATGGTGTCTTTTGATGAGCAGAATTTGATTCTGATGAATTTATCAAAAATTTATCAATTTTTTTATTTTATACTTATGACTCTCTGTGTCCTGTCTAAAAAACTATTGCCTACTCACAAGTCAGGAACATACTCTCCTATGTTTTCTTCTAGAAACTCTAGGTCTGTGATCCATCTCGAAATTATTTTTATTTACAATGTGAGGCAGGGGTTGAGATTTTTTTTTCCCCTCAAGTGGATATCCAGTCTTTCAACACCATTTGTTGAAAAGTTGTTCCTTTCTCCATTGAACTGTTTGGGTGCGTTTGTTGAAAATCAATTGAGTTTTAAGTATGGGTCTATTTCTGGACCCTCTCTTCTCTTCCATTCATGTGTTTGGCCCCTATTTGAATACCACACTGTCTTGATAACTGTGACTTTATCGTATATCTTAAAGTCACGTATTGTGGCTCCTCCAACTCTGTCATTTTCTCCAAGATTATTTTGGCTAATATTAACCCTGTCCATCTATGAAATTTTAGAGTCAGCTTGTCAAATTCTATTTTAAAAGCTTACTGAAATTATGATTGTGATGTGTATATTTTTCTGATGCTGTGTAACAATATCACAAATTTAGCATCTTAAAACAATACACATTTCTCACAATTTTTTATTGAGATTTAATTGATGTATAACATTGTATGAGTTTTACATGTACAACATGATTTGTGATGTATGTATATATCGTGAAATGATTACCACAATAAGTTTAGTTAACATCCATCACCACAATTACAAATATTTTTAATAAAAACTTTTAAGATCTACTATCTTAGCAACTTTCAAATATGCAATATAGTATTGTTAGCTACAGTCCCCATGCTGTATATTACATCTCCAGTACTTATTTATAACTGCAAGTTTGTACCTTTTGACTACCTTCACCCATTCTGCCCCCTCCTCGCTCCAAGCCTCTAGCAACCACCAAACTTCTCTGAATCTATGAGTTCAAGGTTTTTTTTTTAGATTTCACATATAAGTGAGATAATACAGTATTTGTCTTTGACTTATTTCACTTAGGATAATGCCCTCAAGGTCCATCCACTTTGTCACAAATGATAGGATTTCCACCTTTTTCATGGCTGAATAATATTCTATTGTGCACATATATCTATATGTGTGTATGTATATATATGTGTGCCACATATTCTTTATCCAGTGTCAGTGGACACTTAGCTTGTTTCCTAGTCTTGGCAATTATAAATAATACTGCAGTGAACATGGGGGTGTGGATATCTTTTCAAGATAATGATTTCATTTCCCTCAGATAAATACCCAGAAGTGGGATTGCTAGATCATATGGTAGTTCAATTTTCAATTTTTTGAGGAGCCTCCATACTGTTTCCCATAGTGGTTGTACCAGTTTACATTCCCAACAACAATGCACAATTTTCTCCACATCCTCACCAACACTTATTTCTTGTCTTTTTGATGATAGGCATTCTAACATGTGAGGTGATATCTCATTGTGGTTTTGATTTGCATTTCCCCAATGAGTGATGATGTTGAGCATCTTTTCATTTACCTGTTGGCCATCTGTATGTCTTCTTTGGAAAAATGTGTATTCAGATCTTCTGCCTACTTTTTAATTGGATTGTTTTTTTGCTATTGAGTTATATGAGTTCTTTATGTATTTTGGATATTAGCCTATTATCAGCTACATGATTTGCGAATATTTCCTCTCATTCAGTAGGCTGACTTTTGGTTTTGTTGATGGTTTCCTTTGCTGTGCAGAAGCTTCTTAGTTTGATGTAGTCCCACTTGTTTATTTTTGCATTTATTGCTTTTGCTTTTGGTGTGAGATACAAAAATTCATTGCCAAGACTTATGTCAAGCAGCTTACCCCCATGTTTTCTTCTAGGAGTTTCATGGTTTCAGGTCTTACATTCAAGTCTTTAATCCATTTTGAGTTAATTTTTGTGTATGCTGTAAGATAGTGGTCCAGTTTCATTCTTGTGCATGTGGCTGTCGAGTTTTCCTAACACTATTTATTGCAGTGACTGTCCTTTCCCCATTGTATATTCTTGGTTCCTTTGTCATAAGTTAATTGACCATACATGGGTGGGTTTATTTCTAGGTTCTCTTCTATTCGATTGATCTATGTGTCATGTTTTTATGCAAATACCATACTGTTTTAATTACTATAGCTTTATGGTATAGTTTGAAATCAGGGAGTATGATGCCTCCAGCTTTTTTTTTTCCTTTCTCAAGATTGCTTTGGCTATTTAGTGTTTTCTGTGGTTCTATACAAACTTTAGGATTATTCCATTTCTGTGAAAAATGCCTTTGGAATTTTGATAGGCACTGCACTGAATCTGTGGATTGCTTTAGATAGTATGGACATTTTAACAATATTGATTCTTCCAGTCCATGGGCACAAAATATCTTTCCATTTATTGTTGTCGTCTTCAGTTCTTTCCTTAATGTCTTGTAGTTTTCAATATACAGGTATTTGACCTCTTTGGTTAAATTTACTCCAAAGTATTTTATTCTTTTTGATGCAATTGTAAATGGGACTGTTTTCTTAATTTCTCTGATAGTTTGTTATTAGTGTATAGAAACGCAACAGATTTTTGTGTATTCATTTTGTATCCTGGAGCTTTACTAAATTTGCTTATTAGTTCTACCAGTTTCTTGATAGTCTTTAGGGTTTTCTATATATAACGTCATGTCATCTGCAAATAGTGAGTTTTACTTCTTCCTTTCCAAATTGGATGCCTTTTCTTTCTTTTTCTTGCCTAAATGCTCTGGCTAGAACTTCCAGTACAATGTTGAATAAAAGTGAAAGAGAGGGCATTCTTGTCTTCTTCCTGATCTTAGAGAAAAAGCTTTCAGCTTTTCACCATTGAGTATGATAGCTGTGAGCTTGCCATATGTGGCCTTTATTACATTGAAGTACATTCCCTTTACACCTACTTTGGTGAAAGTTTTTATCATGAATGGATGTTGAATTTTGTTAAATGTTTTTTCTGTTATCTATTGAGATGATCATATGAATTTTATCCTTCATTTTGTGAGTGTCATATATCACATTCATTTGTGGAGGGTGAACTATCCCTGCATCCCTGGAATAAATCCCACTTGAGCTTGGTGTATGTATTTATGTATTTATATGTATTATAATGTATTGTTGAATTAGGCATGCTAATATTTTGTTGAGGATACTTGCATCCATATTCATCAGGGATATTGGCTTATAATTTTCTAATTTTCTTTCTTATAGTGTCCTTGTCTAGTTTTGGTATCAGAGTAATGCTGGCCTTGTAAAATGAGTTTGGAAGTGTTCTCTAATCTTGTTTTTTTGGAAGAGTTTGAGAAGGACTGGCATTCTTCTTTAAATGGTAGAATTCACCAGTGAAGCCATCTAGTCCTGGACTTTTGTCAGGAGGTTTTTGATTACTGATTCAGTCTCTTTACTAGTAATTGGTCTATTCAGATTTTTTATTTCTTCATGATTCAGTCTTGGTAGGTTGTATGTTTCTAGGAATTTATCCATTTGTTCTAGGTTGTCCAACCTGTTGGTGTATAGTTCATAGTAGTCTCTTATGATCCTTTGTATTTCTGTGGTACCAGTTGTAACATCTCTTTTTCATTTCTGATTTGGAGTCTTCTCTTTTTCTCGGTGAAACTAGCTAAAGGTTGGTCTATTTTGTTTTATCTTTTGAAAAAACCAGCTCTTGGTTTCATTGATCTTATCTATTGTCTTTGTAGTCTCTTTCATCGACTTCTGCTCTGATCTTTTTTTCTTTCTTTCCTTATGCTAACTTTGGGTTAGGTCTTTCTTCTTTTTCTAGTTCTTTGAGATCTTTCTTGTTTCTTAATGTAGGTGCTTATCACCATGAGCTTCCCTCTTGGAACTGCTTTTGCTGCATCTCATAAGTTTTGGTACATTGTATTTTCATTTTATTTGTCTCAAGGTATTTTTTAATTTGTTTTTTGATCTCCTCTTTGACCCATTGGTTGTTCAGTAGCATGTTGTTGAATTTCCACATATTTGTGAATTTTCCAGTTTTCTTCTTATAATTGCCTTCTAGTTTCATACCATTGTGGTCAGAAAAGATGCCTCATATGATTTCAGTCTTCTTAAATTTATTAAGGCTTGTTTTGTGGCCTAACCTATGATCTATCCTGGAGAATGTTCCATGGGCACTTGAGAAGAATCAGTATTCTGCCACTTTTGGATAGAATGTTCTATAAACGTCTGTTAAGTCCATCTGGTCTAACATGTCATTTAAGTCCAATGTTTCCTTATTTTTCTGTCTGGATAATCTATCCATTGATCAAAGTGGGTTACTGAAGTCCCCTACCATTATGGTATTGCTGTTTCTCCTTTTAGGTCTGTTAATATTTGCTTTACATATTTAGGTGATCCTATGATGGGTGCATATTTATAAATGTTTTATGCTCTTGTGGACTGACCCTTTTATCATTATATAATGACCTTTGTCTCTCATTATAGTCTTTGTTGATGTTTTGTGATATCTACTATAGGTTTTTGCTTTGTGGATACCATGAGGCTTACATAAAACATCTTATAAGTCTATTTTAAGTTGAGAAGAACTTAAGTTCCAACATATTCTAAAGCTCTATGGTTTTAGTCTCCCCCTCCCATGTTTTATGTTTTTGATGTTACAGTTTACATCTTTTTATCTTATATATTCATTAATAAATTATTGTATAGTTTTTACTTTTGTCTTTTAACTTTCATACTAGATTTATAAGTGATTAACCCACCACCATTATGACATTACATTATTCTCAATTTAACCATATATTTGCCTTTCCCATTGAGATAGAAGTCCCTTTAACATTTTTTTTTGTTTTTGGCAGAAGATTAGCCCTCAGCTAACATCTGCTGCCAATCCTCCTCTTTTTGCTGAGGAAGACTGGCCCTGAGCTAACATCCATGCCCATCTTCCTCTACTTTATATATGGGACGCCTACCACAGCATGGCTTGCCAAGTGGTGCCATGTCCACACCTAGGATCTGAACCGGTGAACCCTGGGCCACCGAAGCGGAATGTGCAAACTTAACCGCTGTGCCACCAGGCCAGCCCCCCCTTAAATCTTGTAAGGCCAGTTTAGTGGTGATGAACTCCTTTAGCCTTCCTTGTCTAGAATACACTTTCTCTCTCCTTCAATTCTAAAGGACAGCTTTGCAGTTTTTCTCTTTCAGCACTTTTCTGAGTATATCATGTCACTCTTCTGGCCTGCAAAGTTTCTGCTGAAAAATCTGCTGATAGTCTTGAGGGTTCCTTTGTATGTGACAAGTTGTTTTTCTTTCACTGCTTTTAAGATTCTCTCCTTGTCTTTAACTTTTGGCAACTTAATTATAATGTGCCTTGGTGTGGGTATCTTTGGGTTCTTCGTATTTGGAACTCTCTAGGCGTCCTGGATCTGGATGTCTGTTTCTTTCACCCAGTTAGGGAAGTTTTCAGCCATTATTTCTTCAAATTAGTTTTCTGCCCCTCTCTCTCTTCTCCTTCGGGACCCCTATAATGCAAATATTGGTCATTTTTTATTTTTTCAGCTCTGATTGGATGGGTTCCACTGCCTTGTCTTCAAGTTTATTGATCCTTTCTTCTGCTTCATCTAATCTGCTATTGAACCCCTCTATTGTGTTTTTTCAGTTCAGCCATTGTATTCTTCAACTTTATGATTTCTGTTGAGTACTTTCTTATATTTTGTGTCTCTTTGTTGAAATTCTCACTTTGTTCATGCATTGTTCTCCTACCTAGTTTATGACCATTACTTTGAACTCTTTATTGGGTAAATCACTTATCTCCATTTCATCAAGGTCTTTTTCTGAAGTTTTTATCTTGTTCTTTCATTTGGAACATATTCCTCTGTCTCTTCATTTTCCTTGACTCTGTGTTGGTTTCTATGCATTAGATAAAACAGCCATCTTTCCCAGTCTTGGAGTGGTCTCATGTAGTAAGTGAGCCTTATCATTCAACCCAGCCCTAGCTCTTGGTTGTCTCTCAAACCTATGTCTGAGCAGGCTTCTTTGTTCTTAGTGGCTCCCAGTATTTGAGGGTACGCCAAGATCTGTCAGGGTCCCAAATGGGAGGATCTCAGTCAGCACCTAGATGCAGGCTGATTGGAACCTGGACCCTTAGGCCACAGCTATTAAGATAAGTGAAAAGGACTCTTTCATGGGAAGACTGGGGGTTTCTGTCTGCCGCCTCTGTGTTGAGCCCTGGAGGGATGGCTGGTTAAGAACTGTTTCTCTGTTACAATCCAGGGGGACCTAGGAAAGCAAGCCCCACTGACCACCAGAATCAGGCAGTTAAGGTGTGTCCTCTGGGGGGCAGCTGCAAAAATCAAAGCGCCTAACTTCTGCACAAGCCCCTTTCTGGGAGATACCAGAGATCTTGGTTGAGGCAGAGGAAGAGTATAAAGGTGGCATCTGCTAGTCTCCAGTGTCTAGAAAGTACTGCAGTTGGCCCTTAGATGTGTGTTAAATTAGAAATCGGCCCCTCAGGCCAAAGCTTGTAACTTTAAGATAAGCAAATAGGCCTTTCATGGACAGACTAGGTGCATTTCAGTCTGCCCTGTGTGTGCAGGGCCCTGGGATATTAGCCACAGTGGGTCTATATGATCCCATTTAGAACTATTTCTTAATTCACTATATCCTTGTAGCTCTTGTGGTTACAAGGTCCATTGGCTTTCAAAGCTAGATGTTTTGGGAGCCCATCTCTCAGGTGGAAATCTTAAAAGTCAGGACACCAGATGTGAGGCCCAAACCCTTCATTCCTCAAGAAGCTTGGAGTTGTGAGTTCCCTCCCAGTGGTGTGTTGCCATGCTGGGAATGGGGTTCATGACAAGACTATATCTCAGCCTATCCTACCCATTTCGATGTGGGTTTTTTCTCACTCACCTGATGTGTAGGAGTCACTCAGCTAGTCTCTGGATTTTTCAGAGGGAATTGTTCTGTAGGTAGCTGTGGATTCACTATATCCATGAGAGGAGTAGTTCAGGAGCTTCCTACGTTGCCAGCTTGAACCAGAACGATCTCACAGTTCTGTGGGTCAGCAGTATAGGCATCACTTAGTTGGGTCTTCTGTTCAGAGTCTCACAAGGCTGCAGTTGGTTGGAGGTGCAATCTCATTTGAGGCTCAAAGTCTTCACCCAGCCTCTCTGATTGTTGCTGGAATTCTACTTTTTATGGTCAGAGGACTGAAGCCCTAAGGTCCTAGAGGCAGCCCTCACCTCAGTTTCCTGGCAAATGGTGCTCCCTACTACATGGAACTGTGCTTCTTCAAGTCCATCATAAAAGAGTCTCCTCCAAGCCTGCAATGTTGAAGGACTTGCATGGAGTTTATATGTAGATTTTGAGGCAATCCCCTTTCGAGGATATTCTCCCTCATATTTCAGTAGCTCTGGCAGCCATAAACTCTATTCTCTGACTCCTCAAGCTGGTAAGACTATGACTTCACTGTCATAGTTCTAGTCATCCTGTGCCCCATGGACTTGCCCTCAGGTGAAAAGTCAGATAAAAATGTTACCCAGTGGAGTTCTCTTCTTTCAAGAGTTGACACTTCTCCAATTTCTGCCTGCTCCCAAATGCCTTTGAACAGTTAGATAGAAACTCAGGACAAAATATGATATTATTTGTTGGAGGATTAACTTACAACTGTGCCATTTCCAAAAGTAGAACCTTGCCTGTGTTTTTATTAATCCTACATAGACTCTCCCCAAACACTATCCCTGCGTCAAAGTAGAGCCTTAGACCATGGCATCATAGCTACCTGCAGATATACCTCAGTGAGCTGTGATTATGTACCACCTGCTGAAAAAGTCACTATAAGTATCTTATTATATAATGAATATTGGTTGAAGCTTTGGCTCACTAACTCCTTTTAGACAAGAACTCTTAGTTTCAGGAAAATTTTTTCTCTACAGATTGCTGAGCACTTACCTTGTATTTTCTCATTCTTCCCAGTAAGATGACTATTATCATCCTCACTTTATAATAGAGGTTCAACAGCTTGCCCGCACAATTTTAGTCAGTTGCAAGGCCAAGACTGAAACTCAGTACTCACTACAGACTAAAGATTTCTAACTTGAATGTAGTGATCCTGCTCCACATCTAGAGATGAGCAAAAAATTCTTTAGTATGCTTGGTTTTATTACTATATGCCAGTCGTTACTTGAAACCCTTCTAAAGGCACATGGGGATTTTTGTTCTTTCTAGGTATGACGTTCCTGAAAAGACAGCATTTTTCCACAGGAGGCTGTGTTTCTACCCCTGGTGGATTTAAAGATGGTCTTTCCTGGATACAGAAAAAAAACAAAGGTGACCTCTCCAGGTCACCATTTTCAACTTCTGTAGAGTGGCAAAATGGTGACATGTGACATATAACATTGCTGTTTATTATACTTTGTATATTTCCTCTTCAAAGTCTTACATATTATATGCTCTGTACTGTTAATAGTAACCTATGACATAATTGTAAATATTCAGCTTTTTGATAACTTTTATATTTTGAATTATCTCCTTTAAAATAAAATGGTTGACTACATATTTGTAATGTTTTCCCGGATTTGGAGACAGAAAAAGAGAGAAAGGACGGTACCTTTGAAGCACATTATGAAGTTTGGGCAGCACAGATGTTAACAGTGTTAAGTTTGAAATAAGAAGTTTATACACATCAAGGCTATTTAAGCAGAATGAGTCCTAGAATAAAAACATCAAAAATCAGTAAAATCGAATATTTAAAAGAATGAGTGAAACTATATGCTTATATCTCCTGAGTCGTTAAACTGCAACTATGGAATTCCTGTCACAAAATTAAATCATTTGACTTCCCCTGAAGATGTACATTATTCAGAACTTCCCCGAGGCAGTTGGAGGGTTCCTTCCCTCATATCACACACACCAGGTGCATCTCACACACACCCTATTTTTCCTACCTCACTATATACGTCCTTGCCACCCAAGGCCAATGTCACCAAAGTTTGAGCATCTGACAGAAATGAGTCATACAGCCTAACTTTGAATGTATCAGATGATATAATTTTACAGTAGAGCCACCAGCATCCTGGGCATTACAGAAGTACCTACGGTAGAACCCAGAATGCCAGTAATGTTATAGACTCCACAAACATGATACCTCCAGCTTTATGATCTATTCTTCCCTCCCAAAGACTGGCTAGAGAAGAGGCCTGAGACCTTGGCCTTACTAAGTGATACAACCCACCTGTAGTCCCTTTGTTTTTCCATTATCACTAGAGGGATGCTGTAAGTTAAGGAATAAGAGCCATAGGCACTTGGGATCTGTGAGGGTAAGCACATTATATTTTGGGAGTTAAGGGCCTTAGATATTCATTCATGAGCATAATTACACCAGAACTTGTTTAGGAAGATACTTCTCGTCCATTGTTATTAACTTATGAGCCAAATAATGGCACTACAAATAATGGACTGCCAAACTTAACAAGATGAAGGAATAAAGTAGTTTGTCATAGATTACAAAATGGCCATGGATCTCAAAAAAAGCAAGCATGCAGTTTTATGCTGCAAAGATGATGTGTGGCATCTATTGGCTCCAATAAGGATTTATTAGTCACTCCATTAAAAACATTCAATCCCAACACAGACCATTTAGATTCACATCCAAACTGCAGTGGAACTACCAACTCCTATCTACCATTAACCTCAGCCGTACACCTCATGAGGGCTTCAAAGAGGAATCAAACAAACCCATCTTGTCATCCTTATATTTTAAAAAGCATTTTACAATCTCTAACTCTAAAAGTCTTTTATCTTATACACAGATTACGCTAATCATGTGTTTAGAGGATTTATAAATAAAAACAAAATCATAATGAACAAGTAAAGGACATTATTCCTTGTTCTGGCCGCAAGGAGATTACAGTGCCTTTCCTGGAAGGTACAGAGCAAGCAGGCAGACACGACTTGCATATCCAAAGGCAACAGAAATGGAAGACTATACATCAGAAAGCCATGCTCACCCCACTGGCTAGGTGAGGCGGTCCTCAAGCAAGGGACTCTTCACTGAAGCAAAGTTTCAAGCTGGGCTTTAAGAGGGGCATGGCTCAGTAGGCAAAGGCTTAGCGCAATGTTTTATTCCCATAATGAACGATCTCCATGAAGACATTTTTCACATTGGTAAATACACTTTAAATGTCTCAAGAACTTTGTGTCTCACCTCCCAAACAAAACTATCAGTTCCTTAGAGGCAGGGAATAGTATCCTGATTTTACATTCCTTTTAGCACATATCTCACAGAAGTAGCACATACCTCTGAGCATTTACTACCAAGATAAAAAAATAGCTAGACACAGCCTCAGGGCCACTCCACAAGTACAGTTACAGGAATAATCTAAAGTCCCAGTAGGGTATGTGGAATCCATCACAGGACGGAACGGGACCTCCCAGAAACAAAGTCAACAAAAGCCAGGTTTCATTTTGTCCCAAGCCAGAGAGAGACTAAGAAAGAGTCTGACCTAACCTAGGCCTGATTGGTTTGAACCTGATGAGTTGAGACTCTGGAAGGATAAGAACGTCTGGCAAACCTTTTGCAGCCACCCATACCCTCTAGTAATAACAAAGTAGCCTCTCCTTGAAATTCTGTTCACAGCAGAGATGTGGTCAGCACTCGCAGAGGTAATGAAGTGCAAATCAGAGTTCTGGCTCTTCAACTGCCAAAGTTATGTTTCACACAACTAGTTAGTAAGGAATATTGTTAGCTTTTCTATCCAATCATTTGCAAATTAATAAGGAAAGTAATATACCAACATATTTTACTGTACAAGATGACAATCTTAAGAAGAATTTGTACATATATCATGTGGAACATTTTTATTCCTAATTTATATTTTGCAAGATATTTGACAATATACAAAGAATACCCAGTTCTAGGTGGTGATTGTTTTGTATTATGATTTATTTACAAAATTTCACCACATAATAGTAACTACTTTTTTAAAAAAATCGGCATTGGTCCTATAAATGCCATTAGGATAAATTCTTAAGCCTACAAAAGTCACCTTAGTACCACCGTTCCAAGGCCTATAATTGTTAACTCAAATCTGACTCCAAAGCACACATGTAGTTTCTAGTTCTGATTATACAGTCATTCTGAAGCACAATCTAATTAGATTGACAGGGGACAGTGGAGGACCCAAGCAGTCCTATCAACCTCTATAAGAGGTGTACATTAGCCTACTGGTTACATCCTTCTAGTGTACCACCGTTTGTTTATAATGGGACCACTAGGGTATCCCATTATGCTAAAACATGGTTCCTTTGGAAAAAACAAGGCATTCTCTAGACCAGCTAGACTGGTCAGCATAGTGAGTAAAAAGTGGCTGTCAGTAGTGGAAAACAGTTTCATTTCTTTGAACTTTTTCCTTTTCCTTTTCTGGACTCCTTATCTCTTTCTGATTTTGAAGGATTTGAAGATTTTGGCTTTTTCTGTTGGGAAGGAAAGATGTACAAGATAGTTAATAGCTGTGTCTATGAGTAAATGAAATAAGTTCATCTCTACAATAAATCTTCACCTGCAACTTACTATTATTTAATAAATAAGAAAGGCTGTAAACATCTGGATCCTGAACTACTGCCACCCCTGATGAGCTTACTTTCAAGCAACAACTGGGCTAGCTGTAGCCTTTAAAAGACAACACTAAAAACTGAGAAGCTATTCAGAATCTAGAACTAAGATATGTTCCCCATGTATGCAGTTTCTTGGATTTAGAACATAGGTATAGTTAAGAAAAACAAAATAAGCAACAGATAATCTACAAATAGGGTTTGTAAGAATTTCCTTTTCTTTCAATTTCAGATTAGAGATTTAAACACACTCAGTTTGAGAAGGGGAGAGAGGGAGACAACCTCTTACATCTACACAAGAGTAGAGAGCGCTACACTGGAGAAGGCCACTATTCCTACCCCTGCACATACAAAACAGAAACGAGGGGCAAGAATGATACACACACACTAACAACAGACGACAGAAGAGGACACAGACTAGAGTCTTTGCCTGGCCAATGGTAAACAGTGGGCTGATATCATAAATGATTTTAACCCTTCCTAGCAAAGGACAAGGATGTTTTTGCTCTGAGAAACTTCTACAGACAGTTCAATGCCTATAGCAAAACACAAACAACAAAAAGGAGAAATGGCTTCATTGAAAATGCTTTTCTCACACAACCTTCGAAAACGGAATCAAGAGATAGAGACTTTGAATAGACCAATCACCAGTAAAGAGATCAAAATAGTAATAAAAAACTTCTGAAAAAAACAAAAGTCCAGGGCAAGATGGCTTCACTGGTGAATCCTATCAAACGTTTAAAGAATTAATACCAATCCTTCTTAAACTCTGCCAAAAAATAGAAGAGGAGGGAACAATTTCAAACTCATTTTATGAGGCCAGTATTACTCTGATACCAAAACCAGACAAAGACACTACAAGACGAAAATTACAAGCCAATACCACTGATGAACAAAGATGTAAAAAATCCTCAACAAAATACTAGTAAATTGAATACAACGATATATTAAAAACATCATACACCATGATCAAGTGGGATTTATTCCAGGGATGCAGGGATGGTTCAACATCTGCCAATCAATCAATGTGATATACCATATCAACAAAAAGAATAAAAATTATCGTGTCAATAGATGCAGAGAAAGCATTCAACAAGATACAGCATTCATTTATAATAAAAAATGTGACTATATGAATATAGGAGGAAAGTACCTCAACATAATAAAAGTCATATTTCACAAACCCACAGCTAATATCATACATAACAGTGAAAAACTGAAAGCTATCCCTTTAAGAACAGGAACCAGACAAGGATGCTCACTTTTGCCATTCTTATTTAACATAGTATTAGAAGCCCTAGCCAGAGCAATCAGGTAAGAAAAAGAAATAAAAGGGATCCAAATTGGAAAGGAAGAAGTAAAACTGTCAATATTTGCAGATGACGGGATTTTATATACGGAAAACCCTAAAGAATCCACCAAAAATCTATTAGAAATAATAAATGAATACAGTAAAGTTGCGGAATACAAAATCAACATACAGAAATCAGTTGCATTTCTATACACTAACAACAAAGTAGCACAAAGAGAAATTAAGAATACAATCTCATTTATAATTGCAACAAAAAGAATAAAATACCTAGGAATAAACTTAACCAAAGAGGTGCAAGACTGGTAAACTGAAAACTGTAAAACACAGTTGAAAGAAATCAAAGAACACACAAAGAAATGGGAAGATATTCCATGCTCATGGACTGGAAGATTAACATAGTTATAAAGAGTGTCCATATTTCCTAAAGCAATCAGTAGATTCAATGCAATCCCTATTAAAATCCCAACAACATTTTTCATGAAATAGAACAAAGAATCCTTAAATTTATATGGAACAACAAAAGACCCCAATAGCCAATGGAATCCTGAGAAAAAAGAACAAAGCTGGAGGTATCACACTTCCTGATTCAAAATATGCTACAAAGCTGTATTAATCAAGACAGCATGGTGCTGGCACAAAAACAGCCATACAGATCAATGGAACAGAATCAAGAGCCCCGAAATAAACTCTCACATCTATGAACAGGTAATTTTCAACAAGGAAGCCAAGAACATACAATGGAGAAAGGAGTCTCTTCAATAAATGGTGCTGGGAAAACTGGACAGCCAGATGCAAAAGAATAAAAATAGACCATTATCTTAAACCATATACAAAAATTAACTCAAAATTGATTAAAGACTTGAATATAAGACATGAAAACAAAACTTCTAGAAGAAAACATAGGCAGTATGCTCTAAGACACTGGTCGTCTTAGCAGCATCTTTTCAAATACCATGTCTCACCGGGCAAGGGAAACAAAGGAAAAATAAACAAATGGGAGTACGTCAAACTAAAAAGCTTCTGCACAGCAAAGGAAACCATCAACAAGAAGAAAAGAAAACCTAACAATTGGGAGAATATATTTACAAACCATATATCTGCTAAGGGGTTAATATCAAAAATATATACAGAACTCATACATCTCAACAACAAAGAAACTACCCAATTGAAAAATGGGCAAAGAATCTGCACATTTTTCCAAAGAAGATATACAGATGGCCAAGAGGCACATGAAAAGATATTTAACATCACTAATTATTAGGGAAATGCAAATAAAAAGTACAATGAGATCACCTCATACTCATCAGAATAACTATAATTAAGAGGACAAGAAATAACAAGTGTGGAGAGGATGTAGAGAAAAGAGAACTCTTCATATACTGCTGGTGGGAATGTAAACTGGTGCAGCCACTGTGGAAAACAGTATGGAGATTCCTCAAAAAATTAAGAATGGAACTACCATATGATCCAGCTATTCCACTGCTGGGTATTTATCCAGAGAACATGAAAACAAGAATGCACAAAGATATACACACCCCTGTGTTCACTGCGGCATTATTCACAACAGACAAGACTTGGAAATAACCTAAGTGCCCATCAATGGATGAATGCATAAAGTTGTGGTATATATACACTCAGCTATGTGGTATATACACTACTCAGCTATAAAAAAAGATGAAATCTTGCCATTTGTAACAACATGGATCAACCTTGAGGATATTATGCTAAGCAAAATAAGTAAAAGGAGAAACTCAAATACCGTATGATTTCACTCATAAGCAGAAGATAAAAACAACAACAACAAACAAACACAAAGAGACCGAGATTAAACTGGTGGTTACCAGAGGGGAAGGGGGAAGGGAGGAAGGCAAAAGGGATGATAGGGCATATGTGTACAGAGACAGATGATAATTAGTCTTTGGGTGGTGAACATGATGTAGTCTACACAGAAATCAAAATATAATGATGTACACCTGAAATTTATATAATGTTATAAACCAATGTTACCTCAATAAAAAAATGCTTTTCTTGATTATGCTATTAAAATGTGTGTCTGTGGGTAAAGCACACACCAATGGCCAAATAAATAAAAATAGTACTTTTTCTAATAGAGCATATGACCATCAATATGATGGCCTATTTTCTTGCTATTTGGCTCTTCCACTATTATAGGAAGCTGACTCTTTATAAAAATGAAATCTATACCTTCTCCACCCTCAACTGTGAAGTACAAAGAAACTCAAAAATATTTTTAGCTTACTCTGCTATTTGCAAACAGGCCTGAGTAATTTCAGATGGCAAGTTATATACAAGAAAAGATAAAACTATTTTGAGGGAGTATCTTAGCTTCTCCTGTCTACAGCTTAAAAGAGTACCTTGATCATAGCATCAGTTTCCATAGAGTCTTGATCTTTCTCATCAGATTGAGAGTCATCTTCATTTAATTCTTCGTTATACTCAGAATCCAGTGCTGGGCCTGTGCTCTGTCTGGACGTCTTTACTGCCTGAAGTGAATACGGAGTAAGGTGGACTTCCTTATTGTAAGCTCTTGTAAAGGCTGCTTTCACCTATAGGAAAGGAATAGAAGGAATTTTTTAAAATCTAAGTGCCAAATAATCCTTTTAAACTCTGTGAGTGTAAAGGCTTTGAGAGACCCTAGGAGCCCCGTGAAATTGTTTCCAAAATCCTTACACATGTACATGTAAGTGTACATATATGCATTTTTCTTGGACAAGTTCCATATTTTTCATGACATTCTTAATAGAGCCCATGACTCAAAAATATAAGAATCAATATTTTGGGAACCTTAGGCGGACAAAAAAAGTCACTTTAAGTCATCGTTTCTACCTACTCAGTGTTCTCCGCAGTTACATAAGGTGATAAGCAAAGTTAGTGAATCAATAAATCAAAAGAGGCTCACAATAAAGTACAAGTTAAAGTTGGCCTTTAGTTACCACAAAATACATAAATCACCTTTACCACAATAATAGTGGTTACTTCAAAATACTAAGTAACTTGAAAAGCTTTAACCTCAAGCTTCTAAACATAACTGTAGAATTAGTCCCTGAATTCTAACAATGGATGTCTGTCAGAATTTACCCATAACCATTAAGTCAGGTCAAAATTCTAGAGAAGGCAGACCACAGAGAATGACTTCTAAAATGGCATCAATACATAGGCACAAGAGTGAGGTATCAGATATTACACATTCACATTATGTCATTTCTTTTTTTTTTTTTTTTAAGGAAGATTAGCCTGAGCTAACTACTGCCAATCCTCCTCTTTTTGCTGAGGAAGACTGGCCCTGAGCTAACATCTGTGCCCATCTTCCTCTACTTTATATGTGAGACGCCTGCCACAGCATGGCTTTTGCCAAGCAGTGCCATGTCCGCACCTGGGATCCGAACTGGCGAACCCCAGGACACCAAGAAGCGGAATGTGCAAACTTAACCACTGCACCACCGGGCCAGCCCCTCACTTTATTTTTTTTGTGCTCATTAAATAAAGAAAGTAGGGGGATACATTATTATGTAGAAGATTGTCCAACTGGAATAAATACTGAATCCACAGATTAGGCAGCCTAAAAAAGAGAAAA
This sequence comes from Equus quagga, assembly GCF_021613505.1. Lineage (NCBI taxonomy): Eukaryota > Metazoa > Chordata > Mammalia > Perissodactyla > Equidae > Equus > Equus quagga. The sequence continues at coordinate 10,500,324 of NW_025796728.1, read as the reverse complement.
GTATAAAAATTCTCAGCCAGTGAACACTTCCTTCCTTTCCTAATGCATACCACCACCTCACTTTTACTTCCCCAGGTTCATTCACCCACCCTTGTAAGGAATATATTTATATTTGTTCCTCAGATTTCACATCTTGCCTTTCCACTCAGCATAAACCAAAGATTAAAATACAAATTATAAAGTCAAATCCAGAAGTCTATTCTTAATATTGTACACAAACAGTATCTTTGGAAAACACAGGTCATAAGAAGCAAAAAGCATCTAAGAAAAATAATTAAACCTTTTGAAAGCAACTAAAACATCTCTAAAGTACTCCTAGTACAAACCTGGTAATCACAAAGTGGTGGAGAACCAAATGGATTACACAATTTACCTTGGGATCCAGCTTGGAGAAGGGACTAGGTTTGCCTCCCCAGCTGCTAATTTCCATGATATTCTCAAAGTCTTCTTTCATCAAATAATATGTGTCCATAAGAGCAACAACATCCTGTACTCCTTCTACCCCTTGTGAGGTCAAGGGCTGTACAAGTGCATCCCTTATATGTGACAGATATTCCATGTTTACAGTCCTTTTGCTGGAGTAAGTTCTTAAACCAAAACAAAAGAGATACACCTGTAGTCAATGGCCAACTACCACAACTCAAGCCATAGTGCGCATATCAACACTGAGTTAATCAGATGGAGTTCAATCCACTTTTAATAATGCTCAGTGGAATGCCCACTCCTTAACAGCTGGTGCAGGGAAAGCCCAGCGCTACACTACCAGGGTAATAGATACATACCAATGTGCTCAAAGGGAATTTTCTACTTACCCAGCTAAGTAAATGAAAAACATAAATGTAGATTCTACTTGCATCCTACTCCGAAGGCCCAGGCAACAAGAGTGTTTTTATGTGCTCATACTTATTACAGCCAAAGATTACTCATTCCAAGTTCCAAATATTAAAAGCATCAGTAAAAGGCAATGAGACTTCCTACCTCAAGTGCCAATGCCACTTCCTACATCAGAGTCTGTAATACATTTTGGTCTCTGATTATAACATACAAAATTATATACGAATGCTTCCCTCACATTTCCTAATACTGTTACTCTGAAACCTTTAGTTCTAGAGCAGGGTTTTCCCCAAATCTAAGAAAACTGCAGAGAATGTTCCTACAGAAGCAAAAGGTGGTCCATACTGACGAGAAGGCTTAGGGAAACAGTCTCTGAACTCCTGAGAACTAGAATGTTATCATGAAATGACTTTTTCTTTCTCTCTTAAAATAGCTGAACAAAACTATTTCCAATGCCACCACTCTAAGTCTTTCCAACCCGGCTGCCTCCATCTTCAAACCAGGCAATTACATATGTGTATATAAACAAGAGACCTCAAAAGCTCTTGGTTTCAGAACCCACATTAATATCAGAAAAGAAATGAAAAGTTCCTTTGAAAATTACCTATGGGTTCTGCTCCTGCCTTCAGGTAACTGAATGTCTGCATCACAAGAAGCCACATAGTTCTTCTCCTGATCAGAAATCTAGAACCTTGCCGCATAACTGTTTTATTACCGAGGCTAAGAGTTCAAAAAACTCTATTTTAAATTCACCTACTTCCTCTAGATCCAGTCTTCCATAATCAAGCACACTAGTACTTGAAGACAAGTATGAGCCTGTAAGCACAGTGACCAAGAAAATCATGAAACCTTTTCCAAAATTATTCTCTTGTATTTTGCTATGTAACTATCACCCTCTAGTAGAATCGCAGAACATTAAATCTAGAAAAGTCTAAAGGTATCATCTAATGTACCTAAATCAAGGGTTCTTCACCTCAGAAGTCTGCACTTCCTCTAAGATTATATTATTTGTGCATTAGTTCATTTGGGGAGGAATAAAGATCGGAGAGCTTTCAGATTCTCAAAGGTATCTATGACCCTCAAAATATTAAGAACTAATAATAAAATCACATTTCCATTTTTAAAGATAAAGAGAAACCTACACCTACAGAAGTTTGGTGACTTAATCAGGGTTAAAAGTAGGAAGGTCTTAATTTATTTTAAAAACTGTGAAACTCACTATAGATGTCCTTGATAATGTCCTGTATATGATTCATTAACAAACATTTATTGAGCAATTTTATCTGCTAGATGAGGAAGCCTCAGTTCCTGTCACCAGTATGTTTAGTCTAATGGGAGAAGGGGATAGACAAACAAAAGGACAGCCACAAAACAATATGAAAGTCCAGGGCTCAAACTCTACGTGAATATAGTGGGAACATCATCAAAGAGGGACAGACCTAGGCCACAGTGATGCATCACCTTTAAAAAGTGGTGGGCAGGGAGTAGGAAAAGAGCTGAGAGGCAGGCCCTCAGCTTGAGCAATGAGAAGAGGAATGGGGAAAAGCAGGCCTTCGCAGATTCTGGAGACAACCTGCATCCCTTGGCTCATGGTCCCTCTTTCCATCTGCAAAGCCAGCACTGTAGCATCTTCAAATCTCTCTCTGACTGACACTGCTACCTCCTCCCATCTTTTTTTTTTTTGTAAAGACCCTTGTAATTACAGTGGGCCCACCCACATAATTCAAGATAATCTTCCCATCTCAAGATGAGAATAAATTTGTGTTGTTTTCAGCCACTAAGTTTTGGTAATTTGTTACAGCAGCAATAGAAAACTAAATCAAGGGTGGCAAAAAAAAAAACCCCAAGCCATAGGCTAAGAAGAGGGCACATAGTAGGAAGTAGAATTTTACAGGAACAGAAGAAAGGAACTGTCTCAGTTCAGCTTTAACCAAAAGTTAATTAAGATTGGATCAATATTAACACTCTCTCCAGGGACCAGAAAAGGAAATAAGATTGCTCAACTTGTTTTTCATGGTTAAAAATGAATCCTTGAAGTTCATTTAATATTTGTGTGCATGTACATTTTCTAAGTTTCTAAACAAAACTGTACCAAATAACAAGAATTTTTTAACTTCCTTAAAGTTCTTCAAGCACATTGTTTTCAATCATCTGAATGTCCACCTCCTGTTACATGCTAAACTATACCCCTATCCCCAATGACTAGGTCAGTTCACCACTAGAACAGGTAAAAACTAGTTCGTTTACTTAAGTAGTTCCCTTTTTCCTGTTAAATTATTCAGAAGCCGAGACATTATGTATGCCTACTAGTAACAACCATAGTCACAATAACAATAAATAACATCACTACCTCAGATTTATATGGTTTTAAAATTTATCTTAAAGTTGTGGTACATCTAATATCTGGCTTTATTCTCCAAAGTATCCTCTTAAGTGATAAAACAAGTGTCATACTGATAACAGATAATAAAACTCAGGCCCACAAAATATAAGGAACTCATCCAGGATCATTTATCTAGTTAGCAATAAAGTCAAAACTAAAAGACCAATCTTTTGATTCATGCTATCCTAATTGGACAAAGGCTAGACATACTGATAAAATCTAGACATGGTGTACTATCTTTGGAGCTTACCTGAGACTCATGTGCAGTGCTAGGTCCTGAACAATACGATCGTGTTTGCCCGTAGATGAGTGCTTCCCCAACCAGCTTGGGAAGGTGGGAAACTGGGTCAGGTACCCCCTCATTAACTCTCCAGGAAGAACACTGGCATAAATGGCCTGAAAAATCAATTGCAGTCCACAGTTTAATTTTGGTAGAAAGTTGCTTCCTTAGCAGCTGTTCTCTGGAAAATGAACACTGACCCCGGTACCTAATCCCAGGGAGTCAGGCCCTTTCCCTCTGTCTCTGATCTGTTGGTAGGGGAAACTTCTCCTAGAGAAAAAAACTAATTGAAGGGAACACCATGGTCCAAAATATGTTATGGCCCTTGGAGATGATCTTGCCAGCTCAGCCTCCTCAACCAACTGATCTCAACATACCAGTTACTTCACGATGCCAATGGCACAGAAAAGACTTTAAGAGGAATATGATTATCTTTAACATAAGCTATCAACAGCAGAGGTGGATCAAAGCATGGAAAATCTAATTAATTAGAGAATCAAATAAACTAGCACTTAAGAAAAGTTTTTTAAAAACGTATCCTTATAGGCCAACCCCAGTGGCCTAGTGGTTAAGTTCAGTGCTCTCTGCTTCAGAGTCCCAGGTTTGGTTCCCAGGCACAGACCTACACTACTCGTCTGTTAGTGGTCATGCTGTAGTGGCAGCTCACATACGAAAAGAGGAAGATTGGCAGCAGACATTAGCTCAGGGCAAATATTCCTCAGCAAAAATAAAAAAAGAAAAAGGTATCCTTGAATATCTTCTATATCCAGGGTTTTTACTTTTTTAAAGGTTGGAATTATACACAAATTTTGTATCTTGCTTTATTCTAATAATATTCTCTCATAAGCATTTTTTCATATTAGATAATCTTTATAAATAATTTTAAAGACTGCATAATGTTCCATCAAGAGGATATACTGTAATTAATCATTCTCCTATTGCTGGACATGCAGATTTTCTCCAATTTTTTGCTATCAGAACTAAAGTTTTAGGGAATATTTTTGTACATTAGTAAGTTTTTCCTGTGTTTAAAATTATTTATTTAGGATAAATTCTCAAAGGTACAATTATTAGGTTAAAAAAATACTTTTAAAACATAAGAGAAAGGATCTTTATATTCAGAATGAGTCTTTGTTTTTTGTTGTCAGACTATATGTGTATAGAATTAAGAGAAGAGTAGGCCTTCCAGAAGTCCCTTGCTTATTACTCAATCCATTAATACTGTATAAATATACAAAATTCAAGAACAGATAACACTCAATTATGAAAGTTTGAAAAACTCTGTTTTGAGCAAAAGACATCAACCTAAAGAAAGTACCCAGTATAAAGCTGCCTCTTTAGCAAGAAAGAAGAAAATCAGAATTCACTCGAAAAAGTGGCTGCTGACCTGCCCTGGCTGCATTTCTTCAAGGAGGAGCTACTTAGTTACCTTCTGGGAGAGCCAAGCATAATAAAGAAGAAATGGATTCTTAAGGTAAAACAGCAAATGAAGGGCCAGCCCAGTGGTGTAGTGGTTAAGTTCATGCACTCCACTTCTGTGGCCTGGGGTTCCCTGGTTCAGATCCCAGGCACCGACTTACACACCACTTATCAAGCCATGCTGTGGCAGGCATCCCACATATAAAATAGAGGGAGATGGGCATGGATGTTAGCTCAGGGCCAGTCTCCCTCAGCAAAAAGAGGACAATTGGCAGTGGATGTTAGCTCAGGGCTAATCTTCTTCAAAGAACAAAAGAACAGAGCAAATGACATTTTTGACTCACATCTTACTCATGACCAAAAGCTAACATTCCTATTTCCATATGTCCATTTATATAAAAACATTCTGAAACACTGAAAAATAAGGCTAGATTTAGAAATAGACAATAGTGACCACAGAGTGTTTTCATGTATAACAGACTGTATTTTTGCCGTAAGAGCCATAATGTTTATCTAGTATTTCAAATAATTACAGAAGCTAAAAGCTATTTTGCTCTCTTTAACTAAAGCAGAGTCTGCTCTTTAAGGAGAGCCCTGGGCTTACCTGTGTGGGCAGAAGACTCCAGTTTTGCTTACTCCGAATCTGACGGTCCACCAAGTCACCATCACATATGCTATCTGCCGCTCTGCTTAAAAGCATCAAGTGCTTTTTCATGTCACCCCTGCAGGGATAAACCAGTCTGGATTACACCACTGTCCACACCCCACATCCCTCCCTCCCAGATATTTGGCCTTCACAGTGCTGGGAGGGTACTAATTCTAACCCCTCACTAGCTCTGAACACTCACCCTGCAGCTACAGGCTTCACGTGTATGTAGTTCTCCTGGACAAAGAGGGGTGCTATTGAATAATCATGAAAAAAGAGATCTGATTTGTCCATAAGTGACATATGAGCAGTCTCCTCTCCAGCTGCAAACACTTTCCGGGCAACATCAAATGGGCCCTTAAAAGAAACAGGGACAGACCTAGTAGAATGGCCAATATCCAAAACACTGACATCATCAAATGCTGGCAAAGATGTGGAGCAAGAGGAACTCTCATTCACTGCTGGTAGGAACACAAAATGGTACTGTCACTTTGAAAAACAGATTGGTAGTTTCTTACAAAACTAAATATACTCTTACCATACCAGTAATTCAGCAGTTTTGCTCCTTGCTATTTACCCAAATGAACTGAAAACTTATATACACACAAAAACCTACATATGGATATTAAAGCAGTTTTATTCATTAACTGCCAAAACTTGGAAGCAATCAAGATGTCCTTCAATATGCGAATGGATAAACTGTGGTACATCCAGACACTGGAATATTATTCAGCACTAAAGCAGTATAAGCTATCAAGCCATGGAAAGATATGGAGAAACCTTGAACGCATATCATTAAGTGAAGGAAGCCAATCTGAAAAGGCCACATACTGTATGATTCCAACTATATTACATTCTGAAAAAGGTGAAACTACAGAAACAGTAAGAAGAGTAAAGGGCGCCAAGGGTTGGGAGAAGGAACAGATGAACAGGTGAAGCACAGAGGTATTTTAGGGCAGTGAATGTACTCTGTATGATACTACAGTGAGGGATAGGTGCCATGAAACATTTGTCAAAACCCACAGAATGCACAAACACCAAAAGCAAACTCTAATGTAAATTACGGACTTTGGGTAATAATCATGTGTCAATGTAGGTTCATCAATTGTAACAAATGTACCACTGTGGTGGGGGATGTTGATAGTGGGGGTGGTTATAGGAGTCTGGGGACAAGAGATGTGAGAGATCTGAGATATGAGATCAAGAGATATGAGAAATCTCTGTACTGTCTGCTCAATTTTGCTGTGGACCTAAAACTGCTCTAAAGTTTATTAATTAAAAAAAAAAAGAGGGAGGGGTGGGGGAAACACTTTTTAATCATTGCTTTAACTGTAGTAATAAACTCTGACTAGTGATTAGGTGAAATAGAACAGAAAGATAATTGATACAGACCTTCAGTTTCAGAGAGGTCATTAAACTATGAACTATTTGTAACAGAATAATGTGAACAGTTCCGAAACCATTCAAAACATGAAATCCATACATAAGGAACTCTGGAAAGGCCATTTTATAACTATTGAAGCATGAGTATAATTTAAAACTTTCCTCTCTCAAAATTTACAATACATATTGACGGTCCTTGAGGAAAAACTCATTTGAACTAGAAACTCTTTTTTTTTTTTTTAAAGATTTTTTTATTTTTTTCCTTTTTCTCCCCAAAGGCCCCCGTACATAGTTGTATGTTCTTAGTTGTGGGTCCTTCTAGTTGTGGCATGTGGGACGCCACCTCAGCGTGGCTTGATGAGCAGTGCCATGTCCGCGCCCAGGATTCAAACCAACGAAACACTGGGCCGCCTGCAGCGGAGCGCGCGAACTTAACCACTCGGCCACAGGGCTGGCCCCTAGAAACTCTTTTAACAGCTGTCTATATCTCTTACTATAAATATTTGTAGGTTCTGGAGGTGCGTCAAGGAACTATAATAACTATTCCTATTAAGTTAATACCAACAGAACAAGAAGTGCTTTGACTTGAGAAAGTAATTAAGAAATGTAAACTTATTTTACCAGTTTGATATCCTTTTTGGCTCTATGAGAATCAGCCTTGGCCTGGTCATAGGTTAGTGCCTTACTTCGTGCACACCACATACTCAGATTGTGTAAAACCTAAAAGAATTACAAATAAGACACTCTCAAGATGGGAAAATACTGCCACTCCCCCTTCCCAAAGGTTCAAGGCATTAATTCAAAAGAATGATCAAATATATGTAATATATATTTAATTTACCTGTCTGATATCTTGATTGGCTCCCAAAATTATTTCATTCATAGCTGGAGGGGGGATCTTTAAACCCTCTTTAAATGCAATAGACATCATAGCACCCTAAAATTGACAAAGGAGAATCTTCAGTGATTTTTTTTTAATTCATATAATCAGATATTTTTTAAATATTTATCAAGTACTTTTAAAAACGGACCCAAAAATAGGATAGCATGAGGGATAAAAAATTCCAATCATCATACCTTAATCTGTTCAACGCGAGGTCTTTGAAAACGAAGATCAAAACAATAATGAATCAAAGAACGGATCTTGGGATGATTTCTATCATTGCACATACAAATGATGGGAATTTTTGTATGTTTTATAAGGCCAATTAATTCCTGAAAAGCAAATTTGCAACAGAAAAATATTTTTAAAAACAACAAAATACCACACAACGTATATATTTTAGGTTTTAAAAACTTCCTTAGCAACATGCCTTAATTGTTATAAATATCACAGCATGATAATTAGGCCTTTAAATATTTTTTTTAAAAAAACCTAAAAATCAACAGTAAAACCGCTTTCCTTACCTGAATTCCTCCTCTGTCTTCATTGCCTGCCATGCCGTCTACTTCATCCATGAGGAGAGCATGCTTCATGCTTCCTGAATGAGCTAATCCACCTGATCCATGTTGAGAAGCAACAGGATGGGATAAAAACAAAATAACAATTGTTCACAGACTTATTTGAACAATTTTTTATAAAAAAATTTGTAACACATTTCAAACATAATATAGGTCCATGGTACAAAATTTAAAAGGCACAAGAGTATGCAGTGAAGAGGAACTCTCCCTCCCACCTCTGCCCCTAGGGTACCCAGTTTTCTTCTCCAGAGGCAAACAATGTGAACAATCTCATTTATATCCTTTAAAAGATATTCTATACATATTAAAAACGTGCATAAAAATATACACCTTGGTTTTATCATTTAATATATTTGGTGATTTGTTTCTTATCTGCAGACACAGAACACCTCATTTTTTAAGGCTATTTAATATTCCATTCTACACATATAATTAACATTATCTATTGATAAAATATGAAGATGCTTCCAATCTCTTGCTATTATAAATGATACTAAATGAATATCCTTATATATATGTCATTTTGCATATGCACAAATATAACAACTGCTAAATTCCAGCAACTGGAATTTCTGGCTTAAAGGGTAACTTGGAAAAATACTGCCAGATTGCTCTCCAGAGTTGCACCAATTTACACTCCCACCAGCCACATATAAAAGTGACGTTTCCCGAGCAAATTCTTTTTAACAATTATTTTCTACTGCTGAGAGTACCCAGAATTCAGGTGACCATGCAATGTATCACAGGTTCTAAATATGCACTATTTAGTCTGTAACTTGGGCTCTTATTTTCCCCATAAACTGGCCATGCCAGACCACTAGCTACAACCTGAAACACAGCAGCTCTTTCACAGTATCTTTTCTCCTCCTTTACTATCTTTGCCTGAAATAACTCTTCTACCCACAAATCATTCTTTCTCATTCTTCAAGGCCTTCGAACAAATGTCACCCTTTTCTGGTAGTGTTCCCCAGTACCCCAAACAGAATCACTTTTTTATCTACAGGCTTCTATCACCTCCTTCATCACATTGTATTACACTTATTTATTTTCTTTCCCTCTTCACAGGATTCACCTGTGAATACTCTAAAATCCTATGCAAAACGTGTAAATATGTGGACATAAACATTTTTATCACATTCTCAGAAACCTCTAAGACCTAAAAAAGAGGTAACTACTGTCCTATGAGTTACATCAGGGGCTTTTCTTATTACCTCATCAGCCCCAGGATTCAGCAGGGTGCCTGGCACACAGCAGTGCTCAGGAACAGAGTGGTTACTGAACACTGACATGAACTTGTTTTTCTTATGTAACCAAAGAAAGCAGTTCAAACCCCCACATACTTGAATAAAAGCCTTTGATGCTGGTGTTATTCAGTGATTCAGCAACAATCTCCTTCAAACTGTTCTTACTCCGAGTGTCACTTGCATTCAGTTCCACGTAGCTATATCCCAATTCCTAATCAAAATATTGGAAACCATTACCATCGCAATGCAAATTATTAACTTCTCCCCCAAAAAAACAGAGCAATTAAGGAAGAAACAAGGTAGAAAAATCACATAAGAAACCATGGGTAAAAAGATAAAGTATGATACTAACAGACAATGAGATTAACTATAACATGCCTCACAATATTTAGAGATTTCTAAAATATGATGCACCTAAATACAACACACACAAGTTTGGTCTTAAGACCTCAGCTGATTAAGACCAATCTGGAAGAATATACTTGAATAAGTAATTCTGAGGTTTGTTGTTCAAAACGAAAGTTTGCTTCTTAAAGTCCTAAAAAGAATATAACCATCCCAAGATTTTAATATCAGAGATAGAATTAATCTATAAGATACTAAAAAGTAATCCTTGACTCTTCAAGATAAATTATAAAGTTGAATCATTCCTTGTCAAACTATCCCAACATACAATCTTCTTCTCAAATTGTGAAAAATCAACTTATTTTGATTCACTTCCCAAAATTGATCATTATATCGATCACTTAATTCCCAAAAAAAGTAATGATAATAAAGGAAGAAAAGAGTCATGTTCACAATTGCAGGGACTAGAAAAAAATATTTCTTTGGGGTTTTTTAATGTTTATAAATAGAGTAGAAAATATATAGTTCTTAAACCTGCTAAAAATGTATGCTACGGTTCACATAACAAAGACCAAGGGAAACCACCAGTTTACGGGACAGAGGGTTCGGAAATCCAGCAATAAATTTAAACTAAGTTTAAAATCCCTCATTTTCTCATTCTGATACCATTTCACATATCATTTCGTATCATTCTGATATACACAAACTCTGGTTGGCTCTAGTGCCTTGTCCTCTCACTGTCTAGAGAGACGGCAGCTGTAGAGATAACACAAGCAAAGGCAGGATCCCACAGTGGTGAAGGGCTGGACTATGTGGGTTCATCCTGTGCCACCAAACCTCCTCTCTAAGCCAGCTTCCTTTCTCACACGAGGATGGTAACAGAACATATATTCAGTACACAGAATTCTTACAAGGGTATATAAGATATTTGTATCTATAAGGGTATATAAGACACATTTATATTATCTATAAAATAATGCACCCAAGGGCTTAGCACATTGCCTAGTAGACGGGTAAATATTACCTACAATTATAATACCAATATGTAAAGAAGGATGAAAATGACAAATATCCCAAAAACCAAAGCAAATTCTAAAGGTCTGACTGCAGAAAAGTATATATACAACAGGTTAAAATATACATACCATATACATGCACACACACGTGTATATCTCCTACACATGTCCACTCCCAGGTTACCTTTCCAACTGCACTATAACAGAACACCCACCTGACAAACCAGAGAGGCTGTGGTTGTTTTGCCAACACCTGGAGGGCCTGAGAGCAAAGCTGCTTTAAAACTAGAGCCATCATCTTTGCCAGCAAATTTACCAAACTTGGCTGCTAGGAAAAAAGAAGTTACAGAGCGTTAACCTATATCACCTAATAGAAATTCAGGAATAATTGTGCATAAACTTAGCATTGAGAGCAGTCCTCCAGTTTAGTTCTAAATTTGCAGAATGTTTTCTACAAAGTATAGTTTCCAGAGCAATGAGTAAAATTCTATCTCACCTCCCTCCAAAATAAAAAACTAAAACTCATCAACTTTAAAACTGATTTGAAACAACAATTTTATGAATCTACTTTCCTACAAAAGCACAGGCCATGGAGCAGACTACCTAGGCTCTGATCCTAACTCCAGCTGTCCTAACTCCACCACTCACCAGCTGGGAGAACTTCAGAAGTGACTTAACCCCTCTGGTTTCCTCCTTTGTAAAATGAGGGTAGCAACAGTAATGTGCCCAGTTGGGCTACTGTGAGGAGGAAAGTGCTAGAAGGAAGAATGCGTAGGAGAGTCTGGCATGCCTCAATAAATGTTAACAAGCATAATCAGTTACATGATCTCACAAAGAAAGAATGATGGAAGATGTTATGTGTGCAACTATCTCGCACAGCTCAACTCTAGAGCATTCTCCCTCCCCTCATCACATGATGCCTGGCACACGCGGGGTGCTTGGGGCGTACACAATGACTGAGAGATGATTAAACCCACTGCAGACATGGGAACAGGAACTATACCTCGCCTGAAGCCTTAAAAAGTCTTCTCCAGGTACAAAAAGCACTTATCCCCTCTTTTAAGGTAGATTTTACGTGGTTTTGGAAAGAGAAAAGGAGTCAACTTAAATTTAACCCTGTATCATTACAATTATCTGCTATAAATAAATTGGCACTGTCGGCCAATGTCTAGCAAAAACCTAGATATTAATAACCCACTCATCACTTTGGGAATTCACTGTGATGCTCACGAAATTTTGCCTTCTTATTTCTTACACAATATTCCCCAGGGCTGCAGTTGAAGCTCAAGAAAACAACACTAACATTTGTGATCAAAACTTTAGTTTAAACAAAACTTTGGACATAAAACATAATTGTGACTGTTCATTTTCCATTACAAATACATGGTGAACAAGCATAGAAACTAGAGAAGCTCAGGGCCATCAGGCCTACCAAAAGCAAACACGCTCCTGGGACTTTTAGGCTGCCTACCCTGTAAGCGGCCTCAGCTTTCCACTTGCACCTTTCCCCCGAGGCTCTCTGGCACTCTCAAGCAGTCTTGCTTTCGCATGTCCTCAGACCTTGGTTCATGTATTCTCACTTCCCCACTTCACCCAGGTAACTCCTACTTAGTTTCCAAGTCTTAACTGAGATATCCTTTCCTCCGGGGATGGGAGCACACATCTCTGACCACAGACCTCCATCCCCGTAGCACCCTATACTAACCCCTATAAGAGTACTTAGCACAATACATTTTAATTACTAGTTCATATGTCTCCCCCACTGACTGTGACCAAATTGAAAGGGACTGTGTTTTGTCGACAACAGTACCTCTGGGGTCTAGTACAGCACCTAGGCTCAGAGCAGGCTCTCAATAAATGCTTGCTGAGAGATGACTGAACCAAGTATTATTCTTCCTCACAGAGGCGCAACTGAACAGGGTGACAGACACAAAAATAAAAGCAGCTATAAAATCACCGTGTTTCTTCTCTTCTGATGGACTCTTGTGCCAGTTTTGGAGCCAGCGGAGGAGTTTGTTGGCACAGCTCTGGTCACCTTGCTGTCCAATTATGGTCTTGAGCGAGACTGGCTTATATTTATCCACCCAGAGCAAATTTTCCACCTTGTTTTCACTGCTGTCACCAGCCAAATTTCTAGCCTGGCTGTCACCATTTGTCTCCTCGGCCACCTGCTCCTTGAAGTCCAGGCCTCTCCGAAACACACTTGTCTCCTTTTTTATTGACTTCACAGAGCTGTCCCTTTTGGGAGTCAGTTTGCTCTTTTTGGATTCTGATTCCTTCTTAGTTGGACTAATTTTTCTTTTTCCTTGGCCAGTTTTTTGGGGTGTTCTCTCCAATTTGGACTTGTCTTTCTTCATCTTAAAAGTTCGAAAAGTGAGGAAAAAAGAAACCTGATGAGATATACAGAATTTCTATACTGCTAAATGTACTCTAAAGGACAATCTGAGATTCCCAAGAGAGCTACCTAACCTGGGTTTATCTTTCCACCATGGACCCTGCTGTTCACGGAAATCATCACCTTCCAAACTTCATAAAAATTAACTTTATAAACATTAGCAACAAACACACTGAAAAGCACCCAAATGCAATTTTTAAAAGTGAAAGCATACTAGTTTTTTAAAAATAATAAGTAATTCGATCTCAGTTTGAAATAAGGGGTGAAGGCTTAAGAGATTTTTGTTTCAGTTTTCTAACTAGTTATAGAAGTTAATGCCTCCACAAAAACTTGTACAAAAATATTCATAGCAGCATTATATTGCCTATATATACACATATATATTATCTATTTTATTATAGCCAAAAAATGGAAACAACCCAAATGTCCATCAACTGATGAATGAATAAACAAAATGTGGTATATCCACATGGTGGAATATACATCAGCAGTGAATAGGAGTGCAGTACTGATACATGCTTCAATGCAGGTGAACCTTGAAACACTATGCTAAGTGAAAGAACCCAGACACAAAAGGCCACATATTGCATGATTCCTTTAAATAAAATGCTCAGAATAGGCAAATCCATAGACACAGAAAGTAGACTAGTGGCTGACAGGGTGTGGGTATGAGGAGTGACTGCTAATGGGTACAGGCTTTCTTTAGGGGGTGGTGAAAATGTTCTGGAATTAGATAGTGGTGATGGTTGCAAGATCTTGTGAATATACTAGAAACCACAGACTTACACACTTGAAAAGGGTGAATTTTGTGGTGTATGACTAATATCTCAATTAAAAATATATATATATACTAGTGCCTCTTTACCAGTGAGTGGATGCTAAAAGTCGTGGGTGAATGTTTGAGGAGAAACAAGAAATTAGCATACTCTTAAAGCATCTCCCCAAGATATTTATCAATTATAAAGGGAAAAATAATCACTTTATTAGTGGGGAAACCCAGCAGACTTGTCTTAACCAAGTAATCAAGGTTAACATCACCAACAAAAAGACATATCAACATCATGTACATCTGCTATGAAGCACTAAGAACATACTATCATTTCTGTGGTATTCTTGCCAAAAATGCATAGCCTCGATCTAATCATAAGAAAACATCAAACAAACCCAAATTGAGAGACATTCTACAAAACTGACCAGTACTCATCAAAAGTGTCAAGGTCATAAAAAGACAAGAAAAGACTGAGGAATCGTCACAGATTGGAGGAGACTAAGGAACAACAACTAAATGCAGGATGCTAATGTGAGATCCTAGAACAGAAAAAAGACAACAGGAGGAAAATGTGAAGTCTGAATAACACATGCAGTTTAATTAACAATATGGTATCAATGTTAATTTCCTGGTTTTGATAACTGTATTATGGTTGGATAAGTTGTTACATTAGGGGACACTGGGTGACGGGCCAATCCAAATCATTCCCAGAGGCTTTTCAATTATTCTGGAATAAATAGGAAGACCACCTCATCACTTGGGTGACAGAGCTGGGGACATTAAACTTGGGCTGCTGGCACCCCTGTGTCCTGCACATGGAAAAAATCTGTACATAGTGGGAATGAAGGAGGCTAGGAGAAGCAGAGAGACAGAAACTGAAAGGTCCAATCCAGTGGTTCCAACACCAGACCCACCCTGCCCATCGTTCAGTATGTGAGCCAACATTTTTCCTGTTTTGCTACAACTAAAATGGGCTAGGTTTCTGCTACAACTAAACAAGTCCTAACACAGTTCTAATTGAAAGTGAATCTATCATGCTAATACCTACAACATACCCTTTAAAGAATTCTTAAACAATAAAGAATTCTTAAACAAAGTCATTATAAGAATATGAAAAACAAAGAAAGTTTAATAAGTATATGTGGTAAGTGCAATACTGTTCTCGCTCCCCATATTCCCTTGAGAAAGGTGAGGAAATACACCAGAGAAGACATTCTGAAGCAGAGTCTACCTGCTCAAAAGAAAATAAAGAAGTTCATTTGCGGTAGAAGGGGAAGTTAATCTTTTAACCAACAGGCCTGGACTCACCCAAGAAATGTCTCTCTGAAACAGGAAAATGGTTATAGAGCAGCTTAAAAAAATCAAGTTCACTAAAATTCATATGGGGCAACAAAAGACCCCTGAATTGCTAAAGCAATCCTGAGAAAGAAGAACACAGCTGCAGGCATCACAATCCTGACTTCAAAACATACTACAATGCTACAGTAATCAAAACAGCATGGTCCTGGTACAAAAACAGGTGCACAGATCAATGGAACAGAATTGAAAGCCCAGAAATAAAACCACACATCTACGGACAGCTAATCTTCGACAAAGGGGCCGAGGGCATACAATGGAGAAAAGAAAGTCTTTTCAACAAATGGTGCTGGGAAAACTGGAAAGCCACATGTAAAAGAATGAAAATTGACCATTCTTTTTCACCATTCACCAAAATGAACTCAAAATGGATCAAAGACCTAAAGCTGAGACCTGAAACCATAAGATTTCTAGAAGAAAATATAGGCAGTACACTCTTTGACATCAGTATTAAAAGCATCTTTTCAGACACCATGTCTTCTCAGACAAGGGAAACAATAGAAAGAATAAACAAATGGGACTTCATCAGACTAAAGACCTTCTTCAAGGCAAAGGAAAACAGGATTGGAACAAAAAAACAGCGCACTAACTGGGAAAAAATATTTGCAAGTCATATATCTGAGAAAGGCTTAATATCCATATATATAAAGAACTCACACAACTCAACAACAAAAAATCAAACAACCCGATCAAAAAATGGGCAAGAGACATAAACAGACATTTCTCCAAAGAAGATATACGGATGGCCAAGAGGCACATGAAAAGATGCTCATCATCGCTGATCATCAGGGAAATACACATCAAAACTACACTAAGATATCACCTTACACCCATTAGAATGACAAAAATAACTAAAACTGATAGTAACAAATGTTGGAGAGGTTGTGGAGAAAAAGGAACCCTCATACACTGCTGGTGGGAATGCAAACGGGTGCAGCCACTATGGAAAACAGTATGGAGATTCCTCAAAAAATTAAAAATAGAACTACCATTCGATCCAGCCATCCCACTACTGGGTATCTATCCAAAGAGCTTGAAGTCAGCAATTCCAAAAGTCCCATGCCCCCCAATGCTCAGTGCAGCATTATTTACAATAGCCAAGACATGGAAGCAACCTAAGCGCCCATCAACAGATGACTGGATAAAGAAGATGTGGTATATATACACAATGTAATACTTCTCAGCCATAAAAAAGAACAAAATCATTCCATTTGTAACGACATGGATGGACCTTGAAGGAATTATGTTAAGTGAAATAAGCCAGATAGAGAAGGACAATCTCTGTATGACTCCACTCATATGAGGAATTTAAAAATGTAGACAAAGAGAACAGATTAGTGGCTACCAGGGGAAAGGGGGGCTGGGGGGTGGGCACAAAGGGTGAAGTGGTGCACCTACAACACGACTGACAGACAATAATGTACAACTCAAATTTCACAAGATTGTAACCTATCATTAACTCAATAAAAAACTTAAAAATTTTAAAATAAATAAATAAATTTTAAAAATCAAGTTCATTTTATACAAACCTCGGCTTCAAGTGCTATCTCATACTTGGACTTCTTGCCTGGCATAGTTCGAATGAGATTCAATAGGCCATCTTCATCAATAATTTTTGTCCCCAAGGCTGCTGCCTATTATTACAATGCAAATCATTAAAACCGCATCCTAACTATTACTTTCTGTAAAAATATATATGATTCTAGGACCTGTTAGAAGGTGAAAAACCATATTTGTAAATTAGATAACATTAGATTATTTTTAAAACCATATTCATAAGAAAGTAGCATTAAAAAGAAAGAAAATGACAGATACAACTCCTAAGGATGGTGGGTTTCCCACTACCCTAGAAAGCGCAAAGCCACTAGGGCCTAAGTCCAACTCTTCACGCCGTCTCCCAGGATTGACTCGTCTGG
The DNA here is from genome assembly GCF_021613505.1 of Equus quagga. Taxonomy (NCBI): domain Eukaryota; kingdom Metazoa; phylum Chordata; class Mammalia; order Perissodactyla; family Equidae; genus Equus; species Equus quagga. The sequence goes on along the minus strand of NW_025796728.1, from coordinate 10,482,877 downwards.
CAGACATTTCCCCCCCACCTCCTGCCCTGCTAACAAAACTCCAATGTGTCCATCTCCAAGTGGTAGATTATGATTGGCCTAAAGCAATGAGAAAAGTCCTCATCCTCCCCAACCTCCCTTATAGCTCTGAATGGCCATATGACAGCTGTGGCTACTGGGACTTAAGCGGAATTCTACAAGAGGTGTTTCCGGGAGAACTCTTCTAAGGGCAGTCACACCTAGTATGACATCTTGCCACTGCTCCCTTTTTCCTGCCTTGAATGCCTAGAGCTGCGGCTAACTTGCAACACAAGGCAACATGCGTGAAGACTAAAGCTAACACAATAAGGATGACAGAGGTGGAGGAGGGAACTAGCCTAGCTACCTTAGTGAGCATCCCCCCAGCAACTGCCTACCTCTGGAATTCTTGCTAAGTAAGGAAAAATAGCTATTCGTCAAAACCACAGTTAGGCAGGTATTCTGTTACTTGGAGCTAAACACAATCCTACCTGACAGACCTTCCAATAAAAAGAGTTTCCAATTAAAAAAACTTAAGATGGAGTCTACAGTGGCATACGTAGGAATACTTAGAACTAGAAGAAAAAGAAAACTGCATTTGCTTCTATCTTCAAAAAAAGATTCAAATCAGGATACTACACTAAGAAAATCAAGTAAACAGGAACTGTGCCTTCAACGCAAAAACCAAAATCCTGGCGTCAAAGCCAACAACACTTCTGTGGAATAGGAATGATGTAGGGAAGAAATGACTTCTCCATTTTTTTCTTCACTTAACTCTGTGTAAAGGGTATTACTACAAATGGTCACATCAAGAGCCTGCCAAAGCAAGGAGGCTATTTCACTGTGTTGAGAACAAAGCAATACCCACCTTATCACTCTTGGACTGTCCACTATCACGACCCATGACAAGGTAGTTTGTTTTCTTGCTAACATTTCCTGTTACTTTTCCCCCATAACGCTCAATTAGAGACTTGGCCTCATCTCGTTCAATGGACTCCAGCACTCCTGTGATTACAAATATAAGGCCTTCCAAGCAATTTTCAGCTCCCTAAAAATCAACATGTTCAAGCAGAGATGAAATTACATGGTAGCTTTCCAAAGAAATATTTGGCATCAAAACTGCAGGAAGATGATTTTTCTCATTTGACATCATAAATAATCTGAGCATGAAGAATTTGCAGAAAATTCACAGCAAATAAGCAGAACCTGAAGTTAAATCTTGAGAAATTCTTATATAGGCTAACATTTAATAAACTTATAGAAACCAGCAATGAAAAATATACATCCAACAGTTAGCAAAGCATATTAAAGTGATCCATTCACACTATACTCGTTGAAACTACTAGTTAACTTGTACAAAACAACCAGATGAAATCTACCTGCAGAATTCCTTGCTATTATTAAAAAAAGAAAGTTTCAACTCTGAAAAAGCTAAATAAGTTTGAGCTCCTACCCTGCAAGCAATTTAAAGGCCAGATCATCTATCTCTTGCTTGGAAAGATAACTTGATAACACAAAAGACACTGGCCAAAGAGAGCTGGATGCAGGAGACACTGCATCTTAACTGGAACTGTGTATGGCTAAACACTTTTTTAATTTTTTTATTTTTCATTAGGAAGACCCCAAACAGATCCTCTTGCTGTTTATTCAAGCGAATTTCACATTTGCCTGTCAGAGCTGCTAGGCATAATAGGCTTGGCAAGTTTATCTTTTTTTCCCCCCAATTAATTTCATTGGGATTACGATGGTTTATAACATTGTGATATTTCAGGCCTATATAATTGTTTATCAACTCCTGACTACAGTTCATCATGCTCACCCCTAGTAGTCTAACTTTTATCCATCACCATACACATGTACCCCTTTACCCCTTTTGCCCAACCCCTCAACCCCCTCCCCCTTTGGTAACCACTAATCTGCTCTCTTTATCCATGTATTTGTCATCTTCCATATTTGAGTGAGATCACGCAGAATTTGTCTTTCTCTGTCTGGCTTATTTCGCTTAACATCATACCCTCAAGGTCCATCCATGTTGTTACAAATGGGATGATTTTGTCTTTTTTATGGCTGAGTAGTATTCCATTGTATATATATATACCACATCTTCTTTATCCATTCATCTATAGATGGGCACTTGGGTTGCTTCCACATCTTGGCTATTGTGAATAATGCTGCAATGAACATACAGGTGTATAAATCTCTTTGGATCATTGATTTCAAGTTCTTTGGATAAATACTCAGTAGTAGGATAGCTGGATCGTATGGTATTTCTATTTTTAATTTTTTGAGAAATATCCATACTGTTTTCCACAATGGCTGCACCAGTTTGCATTCCCACCAGCAGTGTATGGGGGTTCCCTTTTCTCCACATCCTCTCCAACATTTGTTTTTTGTCTTGGTAATTATAGCCATTCTCACCCATGTGAGGTGATACCTCATTACAGTTTTGATTTGCATTTCCCTAATAATTAGTGATGTTGAGCATCGTTTCATGTGTCTGTTGGCCATCTGTATATCTTCCTTGGAAAATGTCTGTTCATATCCTCTGCCCATTTTTTTTTTTTATTGAGTTAATGATAGGTTACAATCTTGTGAAATTTCAGTTGTACATTAATGTTTGTCATTCGTGTTGTAGGTGCACCACTTCACCCTTTGTGCCCACCCCCCACCCCACCTTTCCCCTGGTATCCACTAAACTGTTCTCTTAGTCCACATTTTGAAATTCCTCATATGAGTGGAGTCATACACAGATTATCCTTCTCTAGCTGGCTTATTTCATTTAACATAATTCCTTCAAGGTCCATCCACGTTATTGCAAATGGAATGATTTTGTTCTCTTTTGCAGCTGAGTAGTATTCCATTGTATATATGTACCACATCTTCTTTATCCAGTCGTCTGTTGATGGGCACTTAGGTTGCTTCCATGTCTTGACTATTGTAAATAATGCTGCAATGAACATTGGGGTACACAGGACTTTTGGAATTGCTGACTTCAAGCTCTTTGGATAAATACCCAGTAGTGGGATGGCTGGATCGTATGGCAGTTCTATTTTTAATTTTTTGAGGAATCTCCATACTGTTTTCCATAGTGGCTGCAGCCGTTTGCATTCCCACCAGCAGTGTATGAGGGTTCCTTTTTCTCCACAACCTCTCCAACATTTGTTACTATCAGTTTTAGTTATTTTTGTCATTCTAATGGGTGTAAGGTGATATCTTAGTGTAGTTTTGATTTGCATTTCCCTGATGATCAGCGATGATGAGCATCTTTTCAGGTGCCTCTTGGCCATCCGTATATCTTCTGTGAAGAAATGTCTGTTCATGTCTCCTGCCCATTTTTTGATCAGGTTGATTTTTTGTTGTTGAGTTGTGTGAGTTCTTTATATATATGGATATTAAGCCTTTCTCAGATATATGACTTGCAAATATTTTTTCCCAGTTAGTGCGCTGTTTTTTTGTTCCAATCCTGTTTTCCTTTGCCTTGAAGAAGGTCTTTAGTCTGATGAAGTCCCATTTGTTTATTCTTTCTATTGTTTCCCTTGTCTGAGAAGACATGGTGTCTGAAAAGATGCTTTTAATACTGATGTCAAAGAGTGTACTGCCTATATTTTCTTCTAGAAATCTTATGGTTTCAGGTCTCAGCTTTAGGTCTTTGATCCATTTTGAGTTCATTTTGGTGAATGGTGAAAAAGAATGGTCAATTTTCATTCTTTTACATGTGGCTTTCCAGTTTTCCCAGCACCATTTGTTGAAAAGACTTTCTTTTCTCCATTGTATGCCCTCGGCCCCTTTGTCGAAGATTAGCTGTCCGTAGATGTGTGGTTTTATTTCTGGGCTTTCAATTCTGTTCCATTGATCTGTGCACCTGTTTTTGTACCAGGACCATGCTGTTTTGATTACTGTAGCATTGTAGTATGTTTTGAAGTCAGGGATTGTGATGTCTCCCATTTTGTTCTTTTTTCTCAGGATTGTTTTAGAAATTCAGGGTCTTTTGTTGCCCCATATGAATTTTAGGATTCTTTGTTCTAATTCTGTAAGGAATGTCATTGGGATTCTGATTGGGATGGCGTTGAATCTGTAGATTGCTTTAGGTAGAACGGACATTTTAACTATGTTTATTCTTCCAATCCATGTACATGGAATGTCCTTCCATCTCCTTATGTCGTCATCCAATTCTCTCAGAAAGGCCTTGTAATTTTCATTATATAGGTCCTTCACTTCCTTAGTTAAATTTACCCCGAGGTATTTCATTCTTTTTGTTGTGATTGTGAATGGTATTGTGTTCTTGAGTTCTTTTTCTGTTAGTTCGTTATTAGAGTTTACAAATGCTCCTGATTTATGCAAATTGATTTTGTACCCTGCAACTTTGCTGTAGTTGTTGATTACTTCTAAGAGTTTTCCAATGGATTCTTTGGGGTTTTCTATATATAAGATCATGTCGTCTGCAAACAGCGAGAGTTTCACTTCTTCCCTCCCTATTTGGATTCCTTTTATTCCTTTTTCTTGCCTGATTGCTCTGGCCAGGACCTCCAGTACTATATTAAATAAGAGTGGTGATAGAGGGTATCCTTGTCTCATTCCTGTTTTCAGGGGGATGGTGTTCAGTTTTTGCCCAATGAGTATGTTGGCGGCTATGGGTTTGTCATATATGGCCTTTACTATGTTGAGGTAGTTTCCTTCTATGCCCATTTTGTTCAGAGTTTTTATCATAAATGGCTGTTGGATCTTGTCAAATGCCTTCTCTGCATCTACTGAGATGATCATGTGGTTTTTATTCCTCAGTTTGTTGATGTGGTGTATCACGTTGATTGATTTGCGGATGTTGAACCATCCCTGTCTCCCTGGTATGAATCCCACCTGATCATGATGTATGATCCTTTTGATGAATTGCTGAATTCTGGTTGCCAAAATTTTGTTTAGAATTTTTGCATGTATGTTCATCAGTGATATTGGCCTGCAGTTCTCTTTTTTCGTGGTGTCCTTGTCAGGCTTTGGTATCAGCGTGATGTTGGCCTCATAGAATGTGTTACAAAGTGTTCCATCTTCCCTAATTTTTTGGAACAGCTTGAAAAGGATAGGTACTAAATCCTCTCTGAAAGTTTGGTAGAATTCCCCAGGAAAGCCATCTGGTCCTGGGGTTTTAATCTTTGGGATGTTTTTGATTGCTGCTTCAATCTCTTTCCTTGTGATTGGTCTGTTCAAATTGCCTGCCTCTTCTTGAGTGAGCTTTGGGAGATTGCAGGAGTCTAAGAATTTATCCACTTCCTCTAGGTTATCCATTCTGTTAGCATATAGTTTTTCGTAGTATTCTCTTACAAGCCGTTGTATTTCTGCAGAGTCTGTTGTTATTTCTCCTCGCTCATTTCTGATTTTGTTTATTTGAGCTTTCTCCCTTTTTTTCTTTGTAAGTCTGGCTAGGGGTTTGTCAATTTTATTTATCTTCTCAAAAAACCAGCTCTTTGTTTCATTGATCCTTTCTACTGCCTTTTTCGTTTCAATAGTATTTATTTCTGCTCTGATTTTTATTATTTCTCTCCTTCTGCTGACTTCGAGCTTTATTTGTTCTTTTTTCTCTAGTTCAGTTAGGTGTAGTTTAAGACTGCTTATTTGGGATTTTTCTTGTTTGTTAAGATGTGCCTGTATTGTGATGAATTTTCCTCTTAATACAGCTTTTGCTGTATCCCATATGAGTTGGTATGGCATGTTATCATTTTCATTTGTTTCCAGGTATTTTTTGATTTCTTCTTTAATTTCTTCAATGATCCATTGCTTGTTCAGTAGTGTGTTGTTTAGTCTCCACATCTTTGTGCCTTTCTCAGTTTTTTTCTTGTAATTAATTTCTAGCCCTATAGCATCATGATCAGAGAAGATGCTTGTTATTATTGCAATTTTTTTAAATTTGTAGAGGCTTGCCTTGTTTCCCAACATATGGTCTATCCTTGAGAATGTTCCATGTGCACTTGAGAAGAATGTGTATTCAGCTGTTTTAGGGTGAAGTGATCTATATATGTCTATTAAGTCCAATTGTTTTAGTTTTTCGTTTAGCTCCACTATTTCCTTGTTGATTTTCTGTCTGGATGATCCGTCAATTGATGTGAGTGGGGTGTTGAGGTCCCCTACTATTATTGTGTTGTTTTTAACATCTTCCTTTAGGTCCGTTAATAGTTGCTTTATGAATCTTGGTGCTCCTGTGTTGGGTGCATAGATACTTATAAGCTTTATATCTTCCTGATGAAGTGTCCCTTTCATCATTATATATTGTGCCTCTGTGTCTCTCTTTACCTGTCTTATTTTGAAATCCACTTTAATATAAGAATTGCAACACCTGCCTTTTTTTGCTTGCTATTGGCTTGAAGTATTGTCCTCCACCCCTTCACTGTGAGCCTGTGTTTGTCCTTGGGGCTGAGGTGTGTTTCCTGGAGGCAACAAATTGTTGGATCTTGTTCTTTAATCCATTTTGCCACTCTGTGTCTTTTTATTGGAGAGTTCAATCCGTTTACATTGAGAGTGATTATTGATGCATATGGACTTAATGCTGTCAATCTGTTGCTCATTATCTTGTTTTCCTGCATTTCTTTTCCTGTGTGCTTTCGCCTACCCATTTAATACTGCAATTTCTTATGCTGGGTTTCTTAGATTTTTCCTTATTTATGTTTCGTGACTCTGTTCTGTTTTTTAGTTTAGTATCTACCCTGAAGTTTGTATTTAGAATCTCGTGTATAATATAGTCTATTCTCTGGTGGTCTCTTACTTACTTGGCCTATACTGATTTAGACCCTTTGCTCTTCCCCTCCTAAGTAATTAT